>NC_074717.1:9740233-10012733 GCF_947242115.1 Biomphalaria glabrata | reverse complement strand
TTTATACACAAGTTTATACACTAGTTTCAACTATATTTATATTTAAATCTTGATAAAGACTGGATCTAGACTAGGATGTAGAAACAAATTTAATACATAAAAATCTAAAAAAAACAAACTACAACAGTAATCACCCCTTAACAAAACTTTGA
This sequence comes from Biomphalaria glabrata, assembly GCF_947242115.1. NCBI lineage: Eukaryota > Metazoa > Mollusca > Gastropoda > Planorbidae > Biomphalaria > Biomphalaria glabrata. The sequence continues at coordinate 10,012,581 of NC_074717.1, read as the reverse complement.
CATCTGAGATATAACTATTAGACAATAAGTGACTTTATTGTAGACTAGTGATTGTATTACACAAGTGAGCACCCAAACGAAAGAGATGACCAATAAATATCAATTTAAAAATATTATCAAAGACACACATCCCCCCCCCCCCCCCCCTAAACGTATGAACAACTTGAGATGACTTTCGATTGGGTTCAGAGCAAGGAAAACTGATCTTCCCGTAGTGCTCTGGCGAGAAACAGGGCCGTGCTGGCGTAGTGTAAGATCAATCGACATAGAGACCAGAACGAGCTATTGGTTCCACTGCCCACAGGTTGCGACCTCGAAGGTCTATGTTGAGCCCTAATATAACAATTGGTCTAGCGTAGTGCCTGATCTAGATCCAGATCTAGTCACCTTCCATATTCGGCCCCTCTAAACTTTCGGAGTCAGAGACACTCGTGCAAGATTAGTGACACTGTTTCCACGAAATTTTATCACTTTACTCGGACCTTTCTTTCTTCATTATGGGATATTCTCCAATCAGGCAAATGACGAGATCGCTAGAGTTATGGCGTATCAGGTGCACTAAATATAGGAAGAGTAAATAATTAATGTATTTTTGAATGTTTAGTACCATACCTTAGTGTTTGCAATTTTGAGAAACGTAAATTTAAATGTCTAAACCAGTGATGCCCAAGATACGGCCCGCGGGCCACATCCGGCCCACTACGTGGTTCTTTCCGGTCCGTGGTTTTAAAAATCCCCCCTTCCTTCATAAAAAAAGATTGAATAATGCATTTTTTCCTACTTTATGGCCCTCACTATTAACCTTTAACACTTTTGCGTTTCTGAAATGGGACTCGTGAATGTAGAATCAACCTGGAAAGGTGAACGGATCTTTATTTTTTTTTATGGTACATGATAATAAGCCAACATATTTAACTTGTAAAGAAAGTGGGTTTGATTTAAAAAGCATCAACATATTTAACGGCATTTAAAAAAATTATGACCGCATTCTTGGTTTGAGACGCGAATAAAGGGTTGTTTAACTACGCCTAGAGATTGGAGAATTGATGAAAATATTTACCAATACCAAAAAGAGACAAGAAAATAAGTCGATGGTAAGGCTAGCTGCAATATTTCTAACATTTTAAATGAGAAATGAAGCCACTTTCTGAAGCGTAAAAAAAAAAGATGTCTCATTAATTAATGTTTCTAATCAAATAGTTTTAGATCGATTTCATTTCGTTTTTTTGTACCTTTTCGGTCATGTGTCCCGTGACACGAGTGGTGGAAATGAAAATGGCCCGCATTGGATTGGGCCTCACTGGTCTAAACTCTTTTCAATAGTAGAACAAAGGAATGTGGTGTTATTTAGTTGATAACAAACATCTTTTAACATGATGTACTTGTTCATTATGATGTACTTGTTCACTATAATGGACTTGTTCACTATGATGTACTTGTTCACTATGATGTACTTGTTCACTATGATGTACTTGTTCACTATAATGTACTTGTTCACTATGATATACTTGTTCACTATGATGTACTTGTTCACTATGATGTACTTGTTCACTATAATGTACTTGTTCACTATTGTTACGGTCGTAGCGCAGCACGGTGTGCATGAATAATGGTGCGAATTTGTGTAATGAATGGAAGTGATGTTGAAAAGGGGAAGCCGGGAGAAATTGACAGGAAGAGAAATGAAATGTTCGTATTTACATAACTTGTTGTAATATTAAAGTATTTATAGAGTAATAACCTGAGAGTCTATTATTATTTCGAAGAGTCTTGTGTCGTAACAAGTGGCGCCCAACGGAAAAGGCAAGACCTGCGTTATATCGGTATCTAATTCCTGTCTACTGAGGTATTACTAGTACTACAAAGTGTAACAAAATCTCTAGATCTATTAAGATTGGGAGAGTAGCGTCATCTAAATCTCAAAAGCTATGTACTAGACTCACTGGTAAACATAAACCTTTAGTGGAAACTTAACTAAAAACATTATTGTTGAATTAATCAATTGGATTAACATTTAAATCTAGATTTATATCATTATAATTATTATGACGGTCAATTCTCTACATTCACCAATGTGAAAACGTCGGGGATTACCCACTGTATTTGAATGTGCTACGAATTTATTGGAAAAAAAAATAATTTAAAAAAATCATGTCAGGGGCTGCTGAAGTACATGTTCATTATTCTGGCTGGTCATAGTTCTCAACAATAACCTTTAACATTCAATATTGATGGAAATTTGTACGATTATTAGCACTGCTGTGGGCAACACTAGTGAATTTTGACTACGGTGGAGAACAGTGCCTATTTAGGACCAACGGATATACACTGACCACGGCATATAGACAAATAACGAAAGACACATATCACCGGCGGAGAATATACACTAGCATTGGCAGTTATACCATCAGGAAGAAGAGTATTCCGGGAAGTAGATACATATTTGTATTGGAATAACATTAAACGTTTGGTTCATTATATTACATTTAGATATGAACATTGTTGGGTCCAAGCATTAAGTATATGAGAATCAAATATATTTAATTGATATGGTCAGATAACTCGATAAAGAAAAAATACAAATGGCGGATAAAGCTGAGATAGTTGCTTTGAAAGAAGAAGGGAGACTATTGGAATTAGAAGGAGCAGAGCTGAGAAAATATGTACAAGAAAGATTAATAGAAAGAGAGAAACTAGTCAAGGAAAAGGAAATAGAGAAAGAGAAGTTAGCCATGGAAAAGGAAATAGAGAAAGAGAAGTTAGCCATGGAAAAAGAAAGAGAGAAAGAGAAGTTAGTCATGGAAAAGGAAATAGAGAAAGAGAAGTTGGCTATCAGTAAAGAGAAATTAGTTACGGATAAAGAAATTGAGAAAGAGAAGCTAGCTATGGAGAAAGAAAGGTTAGCCATAGAGAAAGAAAAGTTGGAAATAAAAAAAGGAAAAGCTAAAGATGAAGGTACTGGAAAGAAAAATGACGTGTCTGGAAATAAATTGGCAAAATATAAAGGTACAATGTTTGATGAGAATAAAATAGACATAGATATTTTCCTAAAGAAGTTTGAAATTGAAATGAAAGAATTAGCTTTTCCGGAAGATAAATGGACATTTTTGTTATCGAAGTCATTTGCAGCGGAGGTACCGTCAAAGATTTGCATGAATCAGAATAATTACCAAATAGTAAAGGAGCAATTACTACGAACATTTGGCAAAACTGAGGCGTTTTATCGTCAACAATATGTTAATTGCACCATTGAAACCAACGAGGACCCCCAAACATTTTTAGACAAGATGAATAGCTACTTTGACAATTGGACAGAGTCATCAAAAATAGAGAAGACGTTTGATGGACTAAAGGTATTTCTTATGCTGGATAAAGTCATTTATGAGAGTCAGGACGAACTAAAAATATTCCTGCTGGAGAGAAAGCCAAAATCTGTAGATGAGATTGTAAAATTAATAAGGGCTTACAAAGTGGCACATCCTGAAAAAACGTTAAACAGAGGTAGCGATATTGAAGAAATAGTAGCATTTAATAGAGCTAGAGAAACACAAGACAGTTATAGCAACAATAGAAGATTTAGATATGAAGGACAGAATAGGTTTAGAGGACAAGGAAGGAGCCAAATAGATAGTAGACAAGGCCAGTATAATAGCTACAGAGGGCGATATCAAGGAAACAGACAGGGAAGATATGACAGCGGAAGAAATAGAAGAGATCAAAGTTTGTCGTTATTGTCGAGTTCAGGAAGTCTAGACTGTTTTCAAGCATTTGTAGGAAATAAGGCTGCAAGAACGATAAGGGACACTGGGAGCACTATTGTTGGAATAAACCGAAAATTGGTTGAAGATCATGAATATACTGGAAAAAACAAAGCATGTATTATGTTTGATGGTAAAACAGTACGATTACCCGTGGCCCGAGTGAACATTAAAACACCGTATTATACGGGGATCGTAGAGGCATGTGTTATAGACCATGATAAAATTGATTTGATTATTGGCAATATACCAAACATAAAGAAGTGCACGGAAAATGAGATAGAAGTTTGGAAAAATTGTTGTGGAATGGCGACTACTCGATCCTGTAGTAATGATGTAGAGGAAGGAGATTTGGCAAAATTGTTTGAGTTATCAACTAAGGAAAAAGAGCAAGATGAAGAACAACATGAAAACACAGAAACAATAGAAATCAAAGATATAGTATTTAACAAAGAAAAATTTATCACAAAACAAAAAAATGACCCAGAGTTACGTCAGCTGGCTCAGAAAGGAGGTAGAGGAGGAAGATTCTTTATAGAAAGAGGAGCTCTTGTTAGAGAGATTGAATGGCATGGGGAAACAATAATCCAGCTTGTGGTACCTAGAGAATTCAGGCAGCTTGTTATGGAAAATGGGCATGATGTAGCACACGCAGGACATATGGGAATACATAAAACGAAACAAAGAATATTCAAGGATTTCTATTGGCCATCTATTAGTAAGGACATCAAAAACTATGTGACTTCGTGCAGACTATGCCAAATAAAAGGGGCAAGAAAAATAAAAGCACCATTACAAAGGGTGGATATAGCAGATAGACCATTTAGTAAAATAGCGATTGATTTGATTGGTCCAATGCCAGTAGTTTCGAATAGGGGTCACCGTTATATTTTAACTGTGATAGACGTGTGCTCAAGATGGCCAGAGGCTATTCCACTTAAAAGAATTGAAGCCAGAGACATAGTACAAGCATTATATACGTTATTTACAAGATTTGGATTTCCCAAAGAAATATTATCAGATAGGGGCACTCAATTCAACTGTCAGCTGACTACAACATTCTTGAACATGTTTGGGATTCAGCAAAGGTTTACAGCCCCTTACCACCCACAGAGCAATGGTATTTGCGAACGCTTTAATGGTACGCTAAAGAAAGCATTATCTTAAGTAGTGGATGATAAACCCAAAGAGTGGGATATGGCTATTCCGTCAATACTATTTGCATACAGAGAGAGTCGTAATGAAACAACAGGGTTTTCACCATTTCAAATGATTTATGGAGGAAATCCGCGAGGTCCAATGACAATAGTGAAAGATTTGATAATCTCTCATGAACATGTAGGAACTAATGACAGTTATGATATTGTAACAGAAACTAGAAATCAGGTTATAAAGGCATGCGAAGAAGCGGGTAGACAGGTACTAGAGAAAAATGAATTAACGCGTTGCAGGGTGAATAAACATAGAAAAATGACGGAATTAAACGTAGGACAAGATGTTTTGGTCTTACTCAAGGATAAGAATAATGTACTGTTCACAAAATGGCTGGGACCGTACAAAATAACAAGGAAAATTAGCGATGTGGATTATGAAATAGACATTGATTCGAAGCTCAAAATATTTCATGTAGATTTGTTAAAAGAGTTCAGACCAAGACAAAGAAGTGAAGAAAGGAGTAAAGATGAGTCAATGACAATGAGTGCCTGTGTGACGGAAGAAATGGAGACAGAGGAAAGGTTTAGACCAATAGAGACAGTGGCAACAGAAAGTAGGCAAACGTGGAAGGATGTCACGGTGGATGGAGTTTCTCTTGATAGAGCTAAAGAAATCAAGGCACTAATTGAGGAGTATAAGAATATTTTTACGGATTTACCTGGGAAAACAAGTATTATAGAACATGATATCAAGTTAACTGGCAAAGTACCGAATAAACTGCCACAATATACGATCCCATTACACCATAGAGAAACATTACAGAAGGAAATTGATGAGCTACTAACACTTGGAGTGATAGAACCATCTAGTTCACCATGGGCTGCACCAGTTGTGCTTGTTAAAAAAAAGTGTGGCAACTTAAGATTGTGTGTGGATTATCGACAGTTGAATAAAGTCACACAATTTGATCCATTTCCAATGCCACAAGCAGAAGAAATGTTTACTAAGCTAAAAAATGCAAAGATTTTTAGCACGTTGGATCTGTCAAGAGGATACTGGCAAGTACCTCTAAAACAAGAAGCTAAACCATTATCGGCATTTAAGACACCTTCGGGCATATATCAATGGAATGTGATGAGCTTTGGCTTGGTAAATGCTCCAGCCACGTTTAACAGAATGATGGCCAAATTATTCAGCCATAGAAGAGACACAATTTGTTATTTAGATGATATATGCATTTTTAGTGAGCAATGGGATGAGCATATACAAAGCCTTGGAGAGGTTTTTAAAATTATCAAAGAAAACAATTTAACATTGAAACCAACAAAGATAAAAATTGGCCTAAGTGAAATTTCATTTTTGGGGTATAAGATTAAAAATGAGTACATTACACCATTGGAAGAAACTGTATCAAAAATATTGGACATTAAGGTACCAAAGACAAAGAAGCAAATTAGAAGCCTTTTGGGGTTATGCAACTTTTATAGAAAATTTATCGCAAATTTTTCAGAAATAATTGAACCACTAACAAATCTAACAAAGAAAGGAAAACCTAACAATATAGTGTGGACGGAGGAATGTCAAGAAGCACTGGACATAATTAAAACTTTCTTTTCTGGGGCACCGATTTTGAAATTACCTGACAATACTAAGGAATTTATTTTGGCTACAGATGCATCAGCCATTGCAATAGGAGGCTGTGTAATGCAAAAATGGAATGGTGTCCCACATCCTGTTTTATATGTGAGTAGAAAACTGACAGCATCTGAGTTGAAATATGCTACCATTGAAAAGGAAGGACTAGCCATTGTATGGGGTATAACAAAATTAGGGTTCTACCTAATGGGAGCTAAATTTGAACTATGGACGGATCACGCTCCCTTGGCCTTCATTAATACAAATAAACTAGGGAACAACAGAATAGCCAGATGGGCATTGCAACTTATGGATTATAACTTTGAGGTCAGGACAATACCAGGGAAAGACAATGTGATAGCTGACACATTATCACGGTGTACCTAAGAAGGAAAAGAAATGGAAGTAAGGAAAGGAGCTTGGCCACGTCAATTTTGTTTCTGTTGGTTGGTCAAAAGAATAATGTCAGTAAAATCATTTTGGTGAGAACACAATGAATAGCAGTGTAATGAATAGACATCTATAACAGATTGGAACATTTTGTAAATATACACATACTACATGTATATGTAATCGAAGACTGTATGGATTGACGAAGCTTTGTTACATGTGTGAGGTGTCGAGATATTAATATATGGTGTTGTATTTAGAATTTTATGAAACCATTGTTAGAAATGTAAAATATAGTATTACAGTTACATAGTTAATTATAGTTTATAATTGTGAATTATGAGATTTACTCTGATTGGTTCGTTGGGGAAGTCTGGACATTATACATTGGGATGGATGTAAGTAATTTTGAACCTAAAATAATAATGTAAAGAATGATGATATTTAATTTTGCTGTTGGAGGGTTTTGTTGTTGTCGTTGGTTTTTACCTGGTTTAAAAGAATGAGAATTAATGAAGATAATATAATTATATTGAACAGTGATTTATAATTTTATTTGATATTTAAAAGACGTTCGATGTACATCGAACTTGGCAAACAAGGGGGGTGTTACGGTCGTAGCGCAGCACGGTGTGCATGAATAATGGTGCGAATTTGTGTAATGAATGGAAGTGATGTTGAAAAGGGGAAGCCGGGAGAAATTGACAGGAAGAGAAATGAAATGTTCGTATTTACATAACTTGTTGTAATATTAAAGTATTTATAGAGTAATAACCTGAGAGTCTATTATTATTTCGAAGAGTCTTGTGTCGTAACAACTATGATGTACTTGTTCACTATAATTTACTTGTTCATTATGATGTACTTGTTCACTATGATGTACTTGTTCACTATGATGTACTTGTTCACTGTGATGTACTTGTTCACTGTGATGTACTTGTTCACTATGATATACTTGTTTACTATGATATACTTGCTCACTATAATGTACTTGTTCACTATGATGTACTTGTTCACTATAATGTACTTGTTCACTATGATGTACTTGTTCACTATGATGTACTTGTTCACTATGATGTACATGTTCACTATGATGTACTTGTTCACTATGATGTACTTGTTCACTATAATGTGTTTGTTCACTATGATGTACTTGTTCACTATGATGTACTTGTTAACTATAATGTAACTGTTCACTATGATGTACTTTTTAACATGATGTACTTGTTCACTATCACATAGCCTACTTGTTCACTATAATGTACTTGTTCACTATAATGTACTTGTTCATTATAATGTACTTGTTCACTATAATGTACAAGTTTACCATAATGTACTTGTTCACTATGATGTAACCTACTTGGTCACTATTATGTACTTGTTTACTATGATTTAGAGTACTTGTTCAATATGATGAAATGGTTCACTTTGATATAGCCTACTTGTTCACTATGATGAAGCCTACATGTATAATATGATGTACTTGTTTACTATGATGTAGTATACTTGTTCACTATGATGTACTTGTTCACTATAATGTACTTGTTCACTATGATGTACTTGTTAACTATAATGTAACTGTTCACTATGATGTACTTGTTAACTATAATGTAACTATTCACTATGTTGTACTTTTTAACATGATGTACTTTTTCACTATCACATAGCCTACTTGTTCGCTATAATGTACTTGTTCACTATAATGTACTTGTTCATTATAATGTACCTGTTCACTATAATGTACATGTTTACTATAATGTACTTGTTCACTATGATGTAACCTACTTGGTCACTATTATGTACTTGTTTACTATGATTTAGAGTACTTGTTCAATATGATGGAATGGTTCACTTTGATATAGCCTACTTGTTCACTATGATGAAGCCTACATGTACAATATGATGTACTTGTTCACTATGATGTAGTATACTTGTTCACTATGATGTACTTGTTCACTATAATGTACTTGTTCACTATGATGTACTTGTTCACTATAATGTACATGTACACTATGATGTAGTATACTTGTTAACTATGATGTTCTTGTTCACTATGTAATATTTCACTATGATGTATAATACTTGTTCAATATGATATAGCATACTTGTTCAATATGATATAGCATACTTGTTCGATATGATATAGCATACTTGTTCACTGTGATGTACTTGTTCACTGTGATGTACTTGTTCACTATGATATACTTGTTCACTATGATATAATTGTTCACTATGATATAATTGTTCATTATAATGTACTTGTTCACTATGATATACTTATTCAATATAATGTACTTGTTCACTATGATGTACTTGTTCACTATGATGTACATGTTCACTATAATGTACTTGCTCACTATAATGTACTTGTTCACTTTAATGTACTTGTTCACTATGATGTACATGTTCACTTTGATTTACATTTACACTATAATGTACTTGTTCACTATGATGTACATGTTCACTATAATATAATTGTTCATTATAATGTACTTGTTCACTATGATGTACATGTTCACTATGATGTACATGTTCACTATAATGTACTTGTTTACTATAATGTACTTGTTCACTGTACTTGTTCACTATAATGTACTTGTCCACTATGAAGTACTTGTTCACTAATATAACTTGTTCACTGTACAAGTACATGTTTACTATAATGTACTTGTTAACTATGATTTAGCCTATTTTTTCAGTATGACGTACTTGTTCACTATGATTTAGCCTATTTTTTCAGTATGACGTACTTGTTCACTATGATGTAGCCTACATATTTACTTTAATGTACTTGTTCAGTATGATGTATCTTACTTTTTCACTATGATGTAGCCTACTTGTTTGCTATCCTGTTTCTGGTTCACAGCAGCCGTTGCTCAAAACAATATGGAAAGACAAATACAGTCCTTGACACTTAGGTCAGACTGAAGGGCTCTCTACTCATGACCACATATTTGTACGCTTGCGAATCTTGGACGCTAATCGCAGAACTAGAAAAGAGAAACCTTAAATCGAGATGCTATACAAGGATCTTAAGTATTATCTACATCAGCGGTTCTCAACCTTTTAAGCTCGGCGCTCCCTTTTTACAATCTCCCACTCAGCCGCGACCCCCCCAGACACACACAGCAATAGAAGAATAGACAATAACAATCCTTATTTTTTATGGTCTTAGGCGACCCCTGGCAAATCGTCAATCGACCCCCAAGGGGGTCGCGACCCACAGGTTGAGAACCCCTGATCTACATAAAACGCAGCACAAATGAGTAGATTAGGAACAAGATCACAATGGAAATAGGGCGCCACGATGACCTGCTTACTACTGTCAACAAAAAACACTTTATGGCCACATCACAGGTTCTTCAGAGCTTGGAAAGACCTTCCTTGAAGAAAATATAAGAAGAGGCAGGCAAAAAAAAAGAGACGAAAAGACATTAAAAGTGGTCAGGCTTGTCACTGTCTTTACTGGAAGAGCACAGGATAGAGTGAAATGGAGGAAGACGGTAGACAGATCATGTGTGTTGCCCCAACGGTTCAACAGACTTAGGGACATGTGAAAATGAAAGTAATAAGCATTGAGGATAATAGAATCTATTTCTAAAACGTAGTACCTGCAAAGGAATGCCTTTAAAAATAAACGTACTAATGAATATTTGGTGACAAGATTTTCTGGTGCCATACACTATCTAGTGATGTGGGGCCAGCTATCTTATTTTTGAACCCAGTTCACGAAAACCTTGCTACGCCTCTACTGGACCCTAGGCAAAACCTTTCTCTTGCCACCTACCCTCTTTAAACTTCAATATAATTCTAAATCTTCCATTGACTGTTGACAAAATAAATTTAAATAATAGAAAATAATATAAAACTATAAAAATGTTATTTTTTTTATTTTTATTCAACATGTATTAAAAAATATATATAAATAGTGTCTTCACTATAGATTCTTGTTTTATTTGCCAATTGGGTCGATTCCAGTCAAATCGTAAAAATATCTGAAAATAGAAAAGGTCAAAACCTAAATATGGTCATATTGAATTAAAATGATTTCAGAAAGTTTGTATGCTGTGTTTAAAACCCGCGATATTGTTAGTTAAATTGAGAAACCTCAGACCAGTCCAGATGTCTGCAAAATTCTACTGGCAGAGAGAATAGCTGGCAACAGCTTAATTTACAAATGACTAAGGTTTTAACCCCTAAAGGCCTCGATAGAAAGCATGCCAAAAATATAGGCTTTAAATGACATAGAAACAAGAATTTGATCCCCATAAGGCAATGGCTTTATTTGAGTTCACGTGGCAAGAAATATGTTGGTCAAGACTGGCTGTGTAAAAGAAAAGTAAAATTGGCTAGCATGCTTCATCTTCATGCTGGAAGACAATTACAGTGTAGTTTTAAAAACATGGCTTCTTTATTATCTGTGTAACATTCTAATTGAATGTTTTAGAAAAAAACTTTTGCTATTATAAAGAGTTTCCACAATGATTCGGGAATCTTCCAAATGTCTTGCATTTTTTTCCATTGAATCGGAATAAATAAAAAAAAAATCAATTAGACATTCTCTGCAGTGTTGCGTAGAAACTACAACTGACTAGAAAGTCATGCGTCCACGAATATGACCAGAGACCTCTACGTTTTACCGACAAATTAAAATGTATGTTTCTAGTTGATTAATATTTCTAATTACAAATAACAGTAATCAAGCCGTATGTTAAGTCACAGGTGTTTTTAGTTATGTAGGCCTATATAATAAGAATCAAATTATATAATTGAAAGGCTATACTTGCATATATCAATCTACATCATTCATCTGATATTTGTACTAACCTTATATTAAGGTTATATATATATATGTACGTTGTAGCTATTACCTAAGGAACTCCTGCTGGCTGACCAGTCGGTTGTTGTTGATATCGGCAGCTATGAAGAGGTCAGAGTAATCAGGGCCGTCGATGTGGTTGTCGTTGTCAAAATCTAGGGCGTCAAAGAGCCTCAGGAGGATGGAGTGAGCTTGAAGATTGTTTTCATGGTGAGTCTCCACTTCCTTGGCGTACTCTTGCCTTGAGATTCTGTTGTCATGGTTGGCATCAAAACGCTGTTGAAAAAAAAGTTTTTTTTTTTTTAAATTAACATCTAGATCGAAATGGAATATGTGATTGAGGATGTCATTACCCGTTGAACGTATTTTGTGCTATTTCTATACGATGATTTTGGATGTAACTTAGGAGTGAATCTATTGTCAGCTCTTTCTAACTCTTTCTAACTCTTTCTCAATCCTCAATCAGTCAATCTCTTCCTCTGTCTCTTTGTCTGTCTGTTTGTCTATTTGTCATCTCTCTCTCTCTAAAAATGATTTTAAGATGTACCTAATCTCTCTCTTGGACCAAAATGTCCCAGTAACAGGTCCAATATTATTCATACTTCTTGTGTGATCGCAAGTGTATACAATATTTGTGTAGAGCCGAACTCAGAAACTTCTTCTGGTCTCTAGGGCGATGTAAGAACGCCCAGAGATATGGGATAGTGTTGCTGCTAGTCCGCAATGCCAATAATATCAGATAGATAGTTTTATGCAAATTAAGCCCGTCAACTTTTTAGTATAAACCGAAAGTTACTTCAGAGTTAACGACCATGTACAGTTAGCTCGATCAGGGAGGCAAAGAATATGCGAAGCATACGACGTTCAATGCATATGTATCCATTCAGAATCAGAGACTTACTTCAAAGTATTGCTGTGTTTCCAATGGCTCTACATTACCATCTTGGTCAATGTCCAGCCTGTTAAATTCTAGATTTCCCAACGCAGTAATGTCCACTTGGCAAATGACCACAACTGGAAGGCATAGAATGAAAGCGAGTCTCCACATTGTGTCTGAAGATAAAAAGATCAATACAATAAAAAAAAATTGATAAAGAAATCAATAATTAATATTTTCTTTATATGGATTATGCTTTAGAACAATGTTTACTTATTGAGAAGTTATTAACATTAGTGATATTGATAATACAATGATAATAATTCTATGTCTGTCAAACAAATTTTATTGTAATTTTAGAAATATTTTTGTTTCTTAATCATTTTTTTTGATTGCGCTGTGAAAACATCACAGGGATAAGCGATGAAGCGAAACACTTTCTGGTTTGTAAAAAGTCCCTTGACAGTTTACGTCAGGGCTTGCACACTAAACGGTTTTAGGGGCCTTCTCGTAACGCCCTGACGGTACTAATCGGTGTTCGACCCTTTCAAGCAGCCGTGTCTTGCCAATGAATTTGACGGGGCAGTGCACTCATCAGCGTACATAAAGAAATGACGGCTTTCAGTCAGTTCATTGGTTTTCGAGTCATATTATAAAATACAAATTATGAAATAAGCAAAAATCAAGGTTTCAAAGAAAGTTTGTGTGGAAACACAAACTCAAAATCGGCCCCCGAAGTGGTCCCCCAGGAAGGTAAAGAGGCAGATTTCAAAGTTTTCTGAAAGAATACCAGAATGAAATTCTATTAAAGGCAAACGACAGAGAAGAATGGAGAAACAAGGTTGACAGATCTTGTGTGATGCCCCAACGGTCCAACAGAACAAGGGATATTGAAAGTGAAGGTGAAGTTAGATGTGAACCTGGCGTAGCCGATGTCATATAATGATTATCAAAGTGATCTAATTGTTTTTTCAATCTCTTATTCAAGCCTAAAAAAAATTCCTTTAATTAAGTGTTCCATTGCTATTGGGTCACACTGCAAAACACGCGATAATATGAAAAACTACTTATAAATTGTTGTTTTAAATTATTTTCCACTTATATGCATACTAAATAGTTTTTTTTCTCTTTAAACAAAATAGTATTATTTTTTTTTGTAAATATAGTTATTAGTATGGCAGAACTTTTTAAACTTCCCAATACTATTGTAAAAAAACAACAACAACCAAAAAACACTTTTTGACAAAAAATGTAAAATCATTTGCATAAATGTTTTAAAATAATGGTAATTAGTTATCTTCCCTACTAAGGAGCATCCCGTATTTGTTACTATTAATGGTGAATAATTGTAAAAATGGTGTATTTTTATGAAAAAAAAACTGCTTGCATAGTTGATTTTAAAAATTAGATTTTTCGCTTTCAGAAAAGAAAAAAAGTAGCCGTTCCATCAGAACTTTGAATTGTCTAAAATATCATGATGTCAGATTTTCAATATCTTTTCTAGTTTACGAGCTCTAAACAGCACGGACGAAGGACGGACTGACGGAAGGACTGACGGACGGACGGGCAAACAGACCACACAAAACTAATAGCGTCTATTCCATTTTCCTGGGCCGCTAAAACTGAGGATAGCTAGATACAGCAATTTAAAATCTCATCCAAAATAAAAAGCTACCCTCGACACTGGAAAAACTCCGTACGGCGAAACATCGTTGTATTTACGCACTTTGGAATATTTAGAAACGAGAAGGTGAAATCCCGTCAAATATCAAAGTTACAACGACACCAAAAAAAAAATCAAATTTTTTCTTCTTTAATCCGTACCGTCAAACCGTATAATGTGCAAACGAATTCATAAAATAATCTTTTATTTCACGCTTGTTAAATGTAAATAATGAAATTCGGATACATGCAATTATAGACATTGATATACTTTATAACAATGTTTAGAATAAACAAGAAACAAGTTCACTGTACAGTCTGTAACAAATTCATACCTAGTCAGCGGACGCTTCAGGTCAACAATTAGATTTCGTTCCGTCAAGTTTCCTTTTTATGCCAAAGGAGTCTAGGCCAGTCAATCAAAAGTCTCAATGACTGACACCAAAACCTTGGTTTAAAAAGTAGCGTGAGAGCAAAGTGAATGAAAACACACACGTGATCACCTATATACACACATACACTTAATTTCTAGTCTGATGCAGAATTTGCTGACTTTAAATCTGGTTTTCTAATCATTCGTTTGGTTCAGTGATTCTCAATCCATTACTTCGTTTAAAGTAAAGTACCCCTTTCATACATGCGTTCCATAGAGCAGATGATGTTAAGATCATCTGTTTCTTTGGCCAACGGTTAACGAGCAGGTTGTCATGTGGCCAGCACAACCACCAACCTCCTTTACTTTCCCCAACTAAAGTCAGGTACCCATTAGAGTTGGGTGGACTCAGGGGTGCCCTAAAAATCCCGAAATTGAAAAGCCCGGTCTTCACCGAGATTCAGGAGCTCTAGGTTAGGAGGCCAAGCGCATAACAATTCAGCCAACGCGCCTCCATTACTTAGTTTAGTGTTTCTCAAATTTTTGAATGAGTTACTAAAATTTGACTTTTTTTCCTTCGTAAACACGGAATATCTGTTGTAACGCCCGCTTGTTTCTGTGGGTGAAATTTACAAAGTACGAGATGTTCTGTCTGTAAGTCTGTAGCATTAAAAGCAAAGTTTTATTACGACTAAATATAGGTCTACAGAGACATGTTTTCTAGATTTAAAATAAAAAATCAAATAGTTTTTCACCTTCACCTATCCCATGGTCAATTAAACCTATTGAGATAAATACTGGATGTTAGGTCTAGAGCTACAATTGATATGAAAAAGTCATTTGTAACTTGCGAATTATGCTATCGTGTGACTAGATTGACATATCGAATTGAAAGGAATGTAGGACTATTTTTTGCAGCTTCCGTAAGGGTTATAGACGCTATTAGTTTTGTGTGGTCTGTCTGTCCGTCCGTCCTTTGTCCTTCCCGTTTAGATCTCGTAAACTAGAAAAGATATTGAAAATTCGACTTCATGATATTTTAGACCTTTCAAAGTTCTGATGCGAACAATTTAATTTTTAAAATCAACTATGCAAGCAGATTTTTTTCATAAAAATACACCATTTTTACAATTATTCACTATTAATAGTAACAAACACGGTAAGCTCCTTAGTAGGGGAGATGACTATTTACCATATTTTTAACACATTTAAGCAAATGATTTACATTTTTTGTCAAAAAGTGTTGTTGTTTTTTTTTACAATTGTATTGGGAAGTTAAAAAAGTTCTGCCATACTAATAGCTATATTTACAAAAAAAAAATACTATTTTGTTTAAAGAGAAAAAAGCTATCTAATATGCATATAAGTGAAACATAATTTAAAACAACAATGAATAAGTAGTTTTTCATACTATACCTTGAACTGTTGTGCGTGCAGAGTACAATGCGATAGTTAACTTAAAGGGAAACTCCAATAGTTTTGATAATTTTTGTTATAATATGTGTTTTGATTTACCGATAATGAATATATTATTTTTTTTCTTTTAATTTGCAATAATAACTTAGTAATTGATGTTTTTCTGGCGTAATTTTCCTGCGCATCCAAAAACGATCAGATTTTCACCGGGTTTCTATGTGACGTCACACTAACCTATTAATTTAATCTATTGACTTATTGTATAACGGGAGACCATACAGCAAAGTTTACATTCTATTAAAAGAAATATATCTTCGTCTTTGAAGTTAGATCTAGATCTTGTAAGCAAAGAAAAAAATTGCGTGTTGAAATTAGATTTACATGCATGACTAACTACGGCTGTGTGTATTTTCTCGCCAGACCGCTCAACACACAACAAACACTATCTCTTGGTTGTCTTGTCATGACCGACTACACGTAGTCTAGACTAGCCTTACACTGACCAGTTTGTTCGAATCAGTCAGACACACAATCTATTTACTTCTTGGGACAGGGAGGGGCTTAGATGAAAATGTTACTTTTTTTCAAAAGTTGGTTATCCTAATGCTTTTAGATCTATCTTTACATGTATAAATATAGCTGTACCTTAGCTCTGGACCAGGCCGTCACTAAGCCTAATAGCATAACAGCTGCTATAAGAATGAAGCGATACGATTGGTCTAATCTAGATTCATTTTCAGTATTGTTGAGGGAAGTGACGTATGCCTAACCTAAAAACAGAATCTCAAAGATCCCCGTTTTTTGGAGGTGTCAAGAATTTAATGACTAATTTATTAAATATAAATGTTTCTAAGCATTTAAATCAAAAATGGTAAAATGCTTACTATTACAACTTTTTACGCAGAGTTTAAATATGTCAATAACTCAAATTTGAAAAACCATCGGAGTTTCCCTTTAAGGAATTTTTTTTTTTTTTTTTTTTTTTTTTACGAAATGTTTTTTTTTTTTGTTGAGACATTGAATATGAGATTGATCCTTTACAAAACAATTAGATCAGTTAGATAATCATTATATGACATTAGTTAGGCCAGGTTCACATCTAACTTCACCTTCATTATCACCTATCCCTTGGTCTGCTGGACCGTTGGGGCACCATACAAGATCTTCTCTGTCATTTTCCTTTGATAGAATTTCATTCTGATATTCTGTCTGAAAATATTTTCATCTGCCTTTTTAATTGAATGGGTGGACCACTTCGGGGGCCGATTTTGAATTTGTGTTTCCACACAAACTGTCTTTGTAACCTTGTTTGTTTTTGCGGTTGGAGATAAAAGATAATACAATTTTTAGCCAATCTTTTAGACAAGAGTTCTCAATGAAAAGAAACGTTCTAGACAATAAATTAAGAGCCATGAGTGTCCCTCTCGACTGCATAGAGCGTGTAGAGCCATGATCAAAATAAGGGTCAACATTTTTTGGATGTTAAAGGACAGTTGAAAGATTAGGAAATTCTTGAATAAATACACAAGTAGGTTACTAAAAACAGAGAAAGTTCTAAGGTGAAAAAAATTTACAAGTTCATGTATGTTACAGCACACGTTATTTTTTTGTGGCTTCTAGATTTCACTTAGATCTATCGACTATCTTACCATTACGGTTCTCAAACTTAGATCTATGGACTATCTTACCATTACGGTTCTCAAACTTAGATACGTCTACTCTCAATGAACATAAGGACACGACTCACTGTTAAATACTGATATATGCATGTATATGTATACACCTTTTTACCTTTACCTATCCCTTAGTCTGTTGGACTGTTGGGAGCACTATGCAAGTTTTGTCGACCGTCTTTCTCCATTCCTCCCTGTCTTTTGCCTTAGTTAGAACATTTTTCAATGACAGTCCCGTCCATTCTTTTATGCTGTTCTCCTATCGCTTTCTCTGTCTGCCTCTTTTTCTTTTTCCTGGTACTGTTCCCTGAAGGAAGGTCTTTGAGAGCCCCGAAGATCTTGTAATATGGCCATAGATTATTAGCTTGCGTTTTTTTTTACAATAGTTAGCAGGTCATCATGGAGTTATACATAAAAATAATATAATAATCATTTAAATGTGCTGATGGTGTAGGAACAATTTTAAACTATATTATACTTATTCTTCTTTTACACTAGTGGTAATTAATGAAACACTTGACTAATTCAATATAAGTCCATAATCGTCAACAGAACATGGAATCTATTTTCTAACCATAATGCTCTCTTATGTCTGCCAAATAAATGTCCACGCATAAAACAAGCTGTAGTAGATCGGGGCGTAGATGTTTATTAATAGTTATCGGGAAAATCCACAAAACAATTAGCGGAAATAGTTTAGTGACTAAAAAAAAACTTTAAAAAAAAAGGCCGACAGTTGCTCTATGAACTTTGAGTAGAGAAGAGTTTTAGTTGTTCTTTTAAATGGAATATAACTAGGATGGACGTGAGGCAGTTACCCATCGGATCAAATATCAAGTTATTTGTTTAACAGTCTCTAATGTATGCATGTGTCTGTCTAATTGCGTGTTAGTTCTGTAAGTTAATAATTAACTGAGGTATACAATAAACAGTAATCAACTCAAGAAATCAAGACACCACATCAACAGTTCCAATAGTAACAACCAAACAACTGGCGACCTCTTACGAAGCATAAGTCCCTACAAGCCGCCGCATGAAGCTCAAGTAACTACAACACAACTGGCGATCCATGACGCAAGCTACGACACGACAATGCTTCATTCCAATATGTTTTTTTATAAGGCCAAAATCACTATCATCTTCACCAATCCCTTAGTCTGTTGGACCGTTGAGGCGCCACACAAGATTTTTTGACCGTCTTTCTCCATTTTTCTTTGTATTTTTCATTTGATAAAATCTCATTCAGTAACAGGCTTGTCCCTTCTTTTATGTTGTTTCCCTATCGCTTTCTCCGTCTGCCTCTTCTTCTTTTCCCTGGTAATTTTCCCTGTAGGAAGTTTTTTTTACGAGCCATGAGAACGTTGAATAAATCCTGTCTTTAATCTCTACGTTAGTGATGCGGCAGAAATACCATTTTATAACAGCACACAATTTAACATCTTTTTTTTCTAAAGCACTTTAATGACACGTGCGTAATTTCTGACCGATCTAAAATCTAATTAATCTTTAATTCTACACATCTACTCTTTTTTTTTTTTTTAACCACAGAGACACAGTCAAAATTAGCAAAAATAATTGATTAAACGAAATTGTTTTTTTTAGCGCTAAAAGAAGTTAGATGTTTCACAAAGTTGTTCTCTAATATACATTTGCGATAACCATAGACTGTATATATATATATATATATATATATATATATATAGTCTATAAAATAACTAAGTTTTGTTTTTCAGAATCCGTTTCATACTTTAAATAACAAGTAAAATATTTTTTTCCAAAGTGATTTGTGTTCGCTTTCTTTCGATTCGACTTTTAATTACGTCTTATTTTGTTTTTGTTGTTATTGTGGTTAAAGAGTAATAGAATTCACGGGTTAGTAGTCTATGTGGGAGGATATTACAAAGCTCAGGGTGCAAAAAACAAACAAACAAAAAATAAAAAACTAACACTTAAAATCGATTTTTAGCATCTCATTTGGGTTACACTGGATAGATGAATAATTAGGGTTGTCGTGTTAGAAGATTAAGTATTTCCCCAGCTGTGAACTATATGTGGGTAGATGAATAATAAGGGTTGTTGTGTTAGAAGATTAAGTATTTCACCAGCTGTGACCTACATATGGCTAGATGAATAATAAGGGTTGTTGTGTTAGAAAATTAAGTATTTCCCCAGCTGTGACCTATATATGAGTAAATAAATAGTCCTTGAATGATTAATTTTCACAATACGGTCTATGCGGTGTAGATGTGTCAAATAAACATAACAGAAAAGGGGGGGGGGCAGGAGATGGGAAGAATAGTGATTATAAAATACACGGGCATTATGTAGGTGTTCGTTGAGAGGGGGGGGGCGTTAAAAAGCGGACCGTTCCAATTTAATGTTCTAGATACTAAAATTCACGGTCCAAAAGTATGTTGAGAAGCGTTAAAATCCAGCTGTTGTATTACGTGTGAAAATAAATTAGGTGGGTTCCTGATATACTATATGGGAGAGAGTTACCATGCGAAGGATGCAATTAAAAGAAAAGGGGGTTTCGGCCGTTTAATTAGATGTGAAAAAACAAAAGAGGGGGTAACGTTTTCATATTTCATTTTACAAACAAAACTTAGCGAAATATGGTGAAATTAAAATTTAAATAGCTAATGTAGTTTTTGAGATGAGAACTTAACAGACAGACAAACAAAAAGTCTTTAAAGTATATAATTATGTTCTTATAAAATATTTATTTAACAAGGATTTATACAAAAATATAATGCCGAAATCAACTTTTTTATTTGCCTATTGGATCTATACCGGTCAGATCGTAAAAATATCTGAAAATAGAAAAAATTTGCATTTTAGAAATAAAATGGAACAAACAAATCAATCATTTGAAGTTATCTTTTAAACGTACTCGTCTTTCAAGCGTATTTTATCTGCAATAAAAAGTTTATCAACGTTTCTTTTTTGATCTGCTTGTAAGGTAAAGTTCTTTCAGACGTTGCGTACAACTGGACGGTTATTGTGGGTGTCATGTGACCAGCAAAACGACCAAATGCACTAAACATTAAAATCTCAGTCTTGACCAAGATTGGAACATGGGACACCTCGATTTGGAAGCCAAACGCTTTACCACTCAGCCACCCACTACATGTACCATTAGTCAAATAAAGCTTACTTAGACCAGTTCTGCCTAATTCTACTGGCACAGAGAAGTTTACCTTGCATGAGCTGAACTTGGAAACGACTTAAATATGACCGACTACAGACTAGACGACGAAAAGACATTATATCGAGCTTCAGTTGGCAGGAGAGACTTTGCAACGTCCTGTAAAATTCTGCAATCATCCTTAAATTTTATAACGTCAAGACAATTGTCTTGCTATTTAAACACAACTACTGCGTTGTCTTCTAACTCAAACAGATACAAAATCTTTAACTTTTTATCCATATTTTAAGAACCACTGGAACAAAACTTTAATAAAGCAACTAGAAATCCTCAGTAAACTTGCTTCAGTAAATATATGAAACCGACACTCTTCAGTTTCCCCAACAAATATCTGATACTCAGTATGTAGACATTACATTTATATCTTACAGAGATGAGCTTTATAATTATGTCATTACGAATACATCTTACTAAGTATTTACCTAAGGAATTCCTGCTGGCTGACGAGTCTGTTGTTGTTGGAATCGGCAGCCATGAAGAGGTCAGAGTAATCAGGGCCGTCGATGTGGTTGTCGTTGTCAAAGTCTAGGGCGTCAAAGAGCCTCAGGAGGATGGAGTGAGCTTGAACATTGTTTTCATGGTGAGTCTCCACCTCCTTGGCGTACTCTTGTCTTGAGATTCTGTTGTCATGGTTGGCGTCAAAACGCTATTTCAAAATAATTTTTTAAGGAAAGAGGTAAAATACAAGGTTATAATCGTTTGAAAATTTCCTATTGACACTTTATGATTTTTTAATAATAATTTAACACTAATTCGACGGACAAAGAAGGTCAATTTTTTTCTGTGAATATAAATATATAAAATTATAAATGTAAAACAACAATATATTCTTGAATAATTCAGAGAAGTGTTGCTCGAAGAATCCAATGAATTTGGAATCAATGATATTTCTTGATGTGGCCAGATTGTAGAATTCTGTTTTGCAAAATACCGATTTGTACTTTTTATTTTACCGTTGCCAGGTAATAAGTTAAGCTGATTAGATCAAGACTTATCGTTACAGAAGGCCTCAACACAAACACAACACAAATCTGCAACGTCACAACCTGTGGGCATTTTAGACCAATAGCTCGTTGCCACGTCACAGGCAACCAGATATTGGTCTAACTTGCCCACAAGTTGTGACGTTGCAGGTCAATGTTGAGAACTTCAGTGACGAATGGTCTCGATTAGGTTCAGTAACTTCTAATTGTTCAGTTTAGAAACGTCTTCTTGCATCAAAATCTAGAGAATTGGGCTTCATATGATGTCTTATCTATTCGGGCCGAACTCATATGCCAATAATATTATTTCAATACTAAAGTATGGTTCTATGCCTATTAAGCACACCAAAATAAAATAGAAGAATAGTTGCTTTTTTGTTAAAAAAATAAACTGTATAACTTTTAATTACCAATAAATTAATACTAAACGTTAAAATACAAGAAAAGTAATAATTTTTCCCCACATTGAAAAAGACTCTGGTCTTATCTCGATGGAGACCCATATAATGCAGACATCATGCACATAAGGTAATCAAATGCCATATATATTTAAAAATAAATAAAGAGACTTACTTCAAAATATTGCTGTGTTTCCAATGGCTCTATATTACCATCTTGGTCAATGTCCAGCCTGTTAAATTCTAGATTTCCTAACGCAGTAATGTCCACCTGGCAAACCACCAACACTGGAAGACAGACAATAAAAGCGAGTCTCAACATTGTACCTGAAAACAAAACAGAAATACACCGATGTAGTCGAGTATTATTAAAGAAATCAGCAATGAATGTCAAAAGTTCCACTACATGTTTCAATGATAACGTCCTCATCATACAATATTTAAACTTACAATAAAGTATACATTTTAAACTGTCTGAAATAGGTGAAGGTATATACGCATATGTTTTGCTAATGGTAGCTTTTATTTAACAGAATAAAGAGACTTTGTTTTATTTTTTTCTCCCGTTTCCGTGGTGGATACATCACATAAAATATAAAATACCATAAAACGATATACAGAAAAATGTTTTGCAATATTTTAAGTGAGGTAGAAAAAAAAACAAAAAAAAAACAACAAATAAAAATTTTTTTATATTTATTTATTAAAGATCGTTTTTTAATAGTTAAATAAAAAGTAACCCGTTGCAGATAGCTACTTTGTCGTTCACGGGGCAAAATATGTAGGTCACATCAGGGTCTGCGTAGAAACATGAAATACTGCCTTATTCCCTAAGCATTGAGTTTAAATACAAAACTGTCTAATATTTTTGTGTACATACACAACAGAAGCAGAAAGAAGGGTGAAAATGCAACGGTGCCTGGTGATTACATATGCCCAACCTGCGACCGCAGCTGTGTATCAAGGATTGGCCTCTTTAGTCACACAATAAGTTGCAAAGGGAAAAGATCGTCTCTCGAGACATAAAAAATGCCACAGATCAGAAACAAACATTTTAACCTAACATTTAATAGATAAATACAGGACAGGTAGCTAGAGTGGATAAAGTATAATTTAATCCTACCTAGTTAGAAGTGTTTTCTGCTGACGTTACAGGTAAACAAATGAACTTGGCTTTGTGAAGTTTTCTTATATTCTGCTATCAGTAGGTCACTTTGAATTGTGTTTGACTGAGACCTAGATGGTGGTTTCAAAAAAAAAAATGTCGTGTGAACGAACTTATTGAAAGAAAGTGAAGGAAATGAAAACACGTATGCAAGCATACACAAACACACACACACAGAGAAATTTGTTTCTAGCTTGACAAGAAAATAATTATTCTTAAAATTATTTATCTAGCCATCCCATAGTTCAGTGCTTCTCAGTCTTGCATCTAGCTCAGTGCTTATCAATCCTACACATAGCTCAGTGCTATTTGGTACAGCTCCAAGCTCATGGCTTTTCAGTGCTTCTCAATCTTGCACGTAGCTCTGTTCTTCTCAATCCTGCTCGTAGCTCATTGCTCCTCAATCCTTGACATGTCTCAGTGCTTCTCAATCCTTGACATGTCTCAGTGCCTCTCAATTCTTGACATGTCTCAGTGCTTCTCAATCCTTGACATGTCTCAGTGCTTCTCAATCCTTGACATGTCTCAGTGCTTCTCAATCCTTGACATGTCTCAGTGCTTCTCAATCCTTGACATGTCTCAGTGCTTCTCAATCCTTGAAATGTCTCAGTCCTTCTCAATCCTTGACATGTCTCAGTGCTTCTCAATCCTTGACATGTCTCAGTGCTTCTCAATCCTTGAAATGTCTCAGTCCTTCTCAATCCTTGACATGTCTCAGTGCTTCTCAATCTTGCACGTAGCGTATTGCTTCTCAATCCTTGACATGTCTCAGTGCTTCTCAATCCTTGACATAGCTCCGTGCTTCTCAATTCTTCACGTAGCTCATTGCTTCTCAATTCTGAACACAGTTCAGTACTTCTCAATTTCGTTCATAGCATAGTGCTTCTCAATCCTGCACATGGTTCTTCTCAATCCTGCTTGTGGTTCTGATCAACACAATCTCATAACAACATTAATCTAGACATCTTGACATCTCGCACTCAAGCTAAACATATCGTCTCATCCATCATCTCACAAACTAGGGCAATCGAAGGGAAAACACTCTTGTCCAACAACGATCTACGTCCCGTAGCACTTACATCAATTCCAATGAAGTGCTTGGAGAAAATGATTTTAAAACATCTATTGAAAGAAGTCGAAACACGCATTGACCCGCACCAGTTCGCTTACAAACCGTCAAGAAGTACAGAAGATGCAACACTATTTATACTGAATTGTCTATACCATCATCTTGATACCCAGAGACACTACGCCAGAGTATTATTCGTAGATTTTTCATCTGCATTCAACACCATCCAACCACATCGCATGATACAAACACTATCTGAATTGAACGTTAGCAAAAACATACAAGCTTGGATTCTAAACTTTCTTAGCAAACGCCCACAATATGTAAAAGTGAACGGGCATGTGTCAGGCACGAGAGAGCTTAGCACTGGAGCGCCGCAGGGGTGCGTCCTGTCATCAGTGTTGTATACCATATACACAAATGACATTCAGAGCCTATCAGCTGACACTCCCATCATAAAATTTGCTGACGACACAGCAATCATTGGCCTTATTGCAGGTGACGAAAATATGTACCATTCAACAATTAACACTTTTTACGAATGGTGTATATATAACTTTCTAATTTTAAATGAATTTTCAAAAAACTAAAGAAATGATTATTGATTTTAGGAAAAACAAAGACCATATTGCGGAAATTCAGATAAACAACCAAATCATAGAACAAGGACAAGAAAAGGCACAGCTATCAACAACAAACTGAAATGGAGTGAACACTGTCAAAATCTATACACGAAAATTCACCAGCGACTCTTCTATCTCAGAAAGCTAAGAAAATTCAACATAGACAAAACAATAATCAAACTTTTCTACACAGCAACCATCAGCAGTCTTATTAACTTCTCCATCACCTGCTGGCATGGTAATAGTTCACTGGCACAAAGACTTAGAATAAATAGACTAATTTAAAAAGCATCTTATATCACTCAAGTACAGCTACTATCTCTTGAAGAGCTTTTCCAAGAAAGATGCTTTTCCAAATCACTCATGATTCTTAAAGATAACCTGCACTCATTAAACCACTGTTACATAAGATCTGAAATAAGTGGTCGTCTGCTTTCTCTTTCCATTAGGACTAAAACAAAGATTTTAAAACTCCTTCATCCCACTTTCGGTCGAAGTGTTACAAGATCATCTGTTATCATCGAGAAGTACATAAGGGGGCTGTGACATCGCCATTGTGGTTCATTTTGTACACCAATGATTTTCAATCCGATAGTTCTTGTTGCTCCTTCACAAAATTCGCTGATGATGCGGCTCTTCTTGCCCTGCTCTCAGAGAGCTCAGACGTAAATGAGTATTTCAAAGAAATAGAACCCATTGAAAAATATTGTAAAGATAATTTTTTATTATTAAACGTAAAAAAAACCAAAGAAATGATAATCGATTTTCGTAGGGACAAGAAGGAAAATGATATTGTTTCTGTAGCTGGAGAGACTATTGAAATTGTGCAAACCTTTAAATACCTGAGTACTATCCTAGACAATAAACTAAATTTTACTGCAAATACTGATTATATCAGCAAAAAAGGGCAGCAAAGATTACGATTACTAAGAAAACTGTCCTCGTTTAATGTTAGCGAAAAGGCCTTGGCTATGTTTTATCACGCTCACATCTGCAATATTTTAAGTTTCAATATCACTGCCTGGTATGGCAATCTGAGCATTAAAAATAAAAATAAACTTTATAGAATCCTAAATGCTGCTGGCAAAATCATTGGCAAAAAACAAACCCCATTTGGGCAGTTGTTTGATACAAACATCAATAAAAAAGCTAACAAGATCCTCGAAATAAAGAATCACCCTTTGTGTCAGGATTTTGTGATTTTACCATCACAAAAGAGATACAAGACACCGATAGCAAAGACAAACAGACACAAACACTCTTTTGTTCCCCTGGCAATCAAATCATTAAATAAGAACAATCTGGTATAAACTTTGTCACATGTAAATTATGAGTGAGTCTGGTGTGAATGTACATTTTGGTTTCTTATAGTTATAATGTTTTTTGTTTGGTGTAATGCACAAATTGTAAGACAAATTTCCTTACGGATAATAAAGATTATTATTATTATAGAAGTCAAATTCATAAAGTGCTGGTTGTGAATGTGTATGTGTATTCGTGTGTGAATGTTGTTCGAATTTGTAATCAAATATGTTTTTGTACAGTAGTTTCGCTGAGCTTGTCAATTGTAGTCAAACTGAATTTCCATTAGATTGGATCAATAAAAATTATCTTATCTTATTTTATTTTCTAGAGATCTACATGCAACATTCTGACACCATAGATTGTGGTGAAATAATTTCACTTCCCTATCTGTGTCAATCATAATAATGCATGTTATTCCTGAGAGGAAATCAAAGTTACACCTGGTCATAATAGGTTATATGGTCTTGAGGGAAGCTAATCTTAATCTTACTTATCTTATCATCCTTGCCTTATTATACTTAACAAATACAGTGCATTACAGACATCGACTTGACGTCTTAATTAAGCAGGAAGTATACACAACTGAGTTTATATCTACACAATAAAATCGTCAGGAATAAAACTAACTAAAATTCAAGCATATATTTACTTTTTACAATGCTATTATTAACGCACTCCGTCTGTCTTTCTGTCTGTCTGGTACACATTTTATACACGTTTCTTTTTCACGTTCCAT
Source organism: Biomphalaria glabrata (assembly GCF_947242115.1). Taxonomy (NCBI): domain Eukaryota; kingdom Metazoa; phylum Mollusca; class Gastropoda; family Planorbidae; genus Biomphalaria; species Biomphalaria glabrata. The sequence goes on along the minus strand of NC_074717.1, from coordinate 9,985,336 downwards.
TTTCGGATCAAGATGAAATTCTGCACAATTTTGCATAATACATGAATTAATAATAAAAAAAAATCAGTTAGTATATCATTTAGTGGTGATTGTCACGAGTCGATACTGTGACCTAATTCAACCAGTTTCTAGAAGCCGAGGTCAGATCATAGATGACCAGAGTAAACACGTTAATTATAATCATCCAATTAGGGAAAGAGGTCAGGGGAAAAATAGCATACGTCAGTTTCTAGGAGGTCACAGTTAATAAAATATTCAGGGGAGAAGTTTCTAAGATTCTGGAAAGTACGGTTTAGAAACGTATAAATTTGGGGAAAGTTAGTTAGTCGGAGTCCTCCCATTGTAACGATTTTTGATAACAATGGTCTTATGTTTATGATTCTTCACTGTGTTATCTAGTCATTGATATAATCTCCAGCAAGATGATTCAGTTTGAACCATAACAAAATTAATATGAGAATTAATACCAAGTAATAAATACACAGAAATCATCGCAGTGACTAATTAATTTTGTTTTTATATGAAAAAAGGGAGTTAACCTTCCAGTATTGAGATATATGTCAATGATTAGGAGTCTTTTAAAAAGTATTTAATATATTTTGCTTGTTTTTTTCTGTGCAGAAGAAGTTGCAAGGCAGGATTTTGTTGAGAAGACACGAGTTTTCTCAAACATAACTTTAAAATAAGCCTTCTTATATGGAATCTAATCGTTTGCTGTAAAATAGAATAACATTAAACAGTTTCTCTAGTATATATTTATTATAGTTATATAGTTATATCTGCAACTATTTCTACAAAACATGTACAACATTTAAAACATCTACAATATCTAAAACAACATCTATAACATCTTTAACAACAACGAAACAACATCTGCAACATTTTTAAAAACATCCTAAACATCTACAACAACATCTAAAACATCTGCAACAACATCTAAAACAGCATGTAAAACATCTGCAACAACATCTAAAACAGCATGTAAAACATCTACAACAACATCTAAAACATCTGCAACAACATCTAAAACAGCATGTAAAACATCTGCAACAACATCTAAAACATCTGCAACAACATCTGCAACAACTTCTGCAACAACATCTATAAGATCTTCAATAATATCTAAATCAACGTGTTAACATCTCCATTAACGTCTAAAACAACATCTGCAACAACGTCTCCATTAACGTCTAAAACAACATCTGCAACAACGTCTATAACTTTCAACGAAATTTGTCTACAGCAACACCAACAACAACAAAGACTGAAATATTTACATGTGCAACAGCATGACCAACATCCATGGGCTTAGCCAGGACTTTTTTCGGGGGGGGGGTGTTTGGGGGGGGATTTTTTTCTCTCCCCCCCCCCCCCCACCGGGCGTGAAAAAAATATATGGGTGTACATAATTAATCTTTATTACATTCTGACCCTTCATTCTTTCGGAAGAAGTTTATTGTACTCTAGAATAGGTTCTTTCTGGAGTTAGTGAAAAAATTGTAGACTCCCCGTGCTTGCTAGCATGGGGGTCTGGGGGAGTGCCGGTATTAAAACCTAACAAAATGCATATTCTGAGGTATCTACGTGTATTATCCTGCTATTTCAAAAACCTATTCTGCTATTCTTACTGACTTAGACCCTCCCGCGCCGTTTGGCGTATTTGGCGGCAAGCTTTTTCCACAAAAATCTGTCTGAGGCCTCTTCCCACCTGCTCTGAGGATCTCCATGAAAGTGTGACGCCAAGTTGTACTAGGATGTCATCGCAACTCTTATTATGCGAAATTCATTTTGTCGGAGAACATGTCTCGAAAACCTTATGTGACGCTCTTTCACAACCTTACTAAGGGCTCGACTCCCAGTTCGGCATAGGATTTCTTTGATTTAGACACGATCTCTATAACTGACTCCTAAAATCTGCCATCTCTGTTGAGCCACATTTAGTGTTTAAATTTCGCAGATGACTATTCACTGCACTTTATTAATGAAGCCCAGCCACTGGTAGAAATGTGTAACCTCTCTTGACTACGCTCTTGGAATTAGGTGACTGTAGTTTGCTTTAGATTTTATATCGAAAAGAGAAGTTTTATCGTCAAAATCATCTGCTGGGGGTGGGGGGGTTTAAACTAAAAAATCTCTTTAAATTCAAAACCCCTTTCAGCTACAACTATAGAATTTGGTAACTGTAGTTTGCTTTAGAAAAAGACTGAAGAGATAATAGATAATTTTTGTGTGTAATTTGCTTTTTTTTTTATATTTTAGAGGTGTTTTTTTAGCTTCAAACCCCGCTGAAGGGGGGTTTAAACTCAAAACCCCTGTTGGCTACGATCATAGCAATTTGTGTGTAATTTGCTTTTTTATATTAAAGAGGTATTTTTTTAGCTTCAAACCTCACTGGAGGAGATATAAATTCACCCCCACCAGCCTCTTGACCTGGCTACGTTCATACAATTTGAGTGTGAAATTAGCTTTTTTTTATATTGAAAAGGTATTTTTTAGTTTTAAACCCCGATGAAGGGGGTTTAAACTCAAAACGCCTTTGGCTATGCTCATAGCATTTTGAGTGTATAATTTGCTTTTTCTATATTGAAGAGGTGGTTTTTAGCTCAAACCCCTGGTGGATGGGGGTGTTTAAACACAAAACCCCTATTTGCTACGCTTATAGGATCTGGTGACTGATGCATGGATAGTCTTATATTAAAGAGGGGGTTTATCGTAAATTTCGGAGGGGGTTTTAAAATCAAATTCTTCCTTAGCTATGCTCTTGAATTTTTTTTTGGTTTTGTTATATAGAAGAGGGAATTTGACTGCAAATTCCCCTGGTAGGGGGTTTTAAACTAATAACCTTCGGCTGCACTGGTGTAAGTTATGGTTTGTATTATATTCTCACCTAAAATAAACAGAATCAAAGCAAAAAATCAGTCATCAAATTCCGATCCCCCCGCAGGGCGGGGGGGAGGGGGATTTTCATTTCGGTGGAGGGGGGGTTTGAACCCCAACTCCCCCCCCCTGGCTACGCCCATACCAACATCTACATCATCTCTAATGTCTGCAACAATATGTAGAACAGTGGAACGAGAATAAAGTTTAATGATATAATTTATTTAAGAAGAGGATTTGAAAAAAAAAAAAAAAAAAGATAACTCAAAAAATCCCCGTTACAAGCAAAACTATGATCTGGAAGCAAGTTATAGCTAGTAGTTTCAATGTTTATTTTCCAACTGGATCAATGCCTGTCAGGTCGTAGAAATATCTGAAAGAAAAATAAGTCTAGTGAGTTACAAATTAAACAGAAAAAAAAACTCAAACAAACATAAAAGAAATAAATTAAAAAGCTGTTTGAAAAAAGAAACGAAAATGCCCTCCTTTATGAAAGAGATGACAATCTGTAAGAACGAACGATTACTATATCCCTAACACCTTAGAAAGGATTGATTTTAAAAGGATGGAAAATTTTCACCCAGCACTAATTCCCCCCCCCCCACTCCCAGCGTTTTGTGTTCGATTCCTAGTTGATCTTTCAATGCTGTAGTGTTTACCTGAGGAACTCCTGCTGGCTCACGAGCTTGTTGTTGTTGGAGTCAGCAGCCATGAAGATATCAGCGTAGTCAGGCTCGTCCAGGTGGTTGTCGTTGTCAAAGTCCATGGCGTCGAAGAGTCTCAAGAGAACCTGCTGTGCTGAAGGGTTGTTCACGTGGTGAGTCTCCACCTCCTTGGCGTACTCTTGTCTTGAGATTCTGTTGTCGTGGTTGGCGTCGAAACGCTTGGATAAGAATAAAAAGAGATATTGATCAAATAGTCCAAATTGACATACGTGAAAACGCGGCGTTGATAAAATAAAGCAAATAAGATTGATGAACTAGACAATACTTTGATCAACTAGAACATTTGGTATCGATGAGCTAGAACATATGACATTGATGAACTAGAACATATGACATTGATGAACTAGAATATGTGACATTGATGAGCTAGAACATATGCCAATGATGAGCTAGAACATATGACATTGATGAACTAGAACATATGACAATGATGAACTAGAACATATGACATTGATGAACTAGAACATATGACATTGATGAACTAGAACATATGACATTGATGAACTAGAACATATGACATTGATGAACTAGAACATATGACATTGATGAATTAGAACATATGACATTGATGAACTAGACAATACTTTGATGAACTAGAACATATGACATTGATGAACTAGAACATATGACATTGATGAACTAGAACATATGACAATGATGAACTAGAACATATGGCATTGATGAACTAGAACATATGACAATGATGAACTAGAACATATGACATTGATGAACTAGAACATATGACATTGATGAACTAGACAATACTTTGATGAACTAGAACATATGACATTGATGAACTAGAACATATGACATTGATGAACTAGAACATATGACATTGATGAACTAGAACATATGACATTGATGAACTAGAACATATGACATTGATGAATTAGAACATATGACATTGATGAACTAGACAATACTTTGATGAACTAGAACATATGACATTGATGAACTAGAACATATGACATTGATGAACTAGAACATATGACATTGATGAACTAGAACATATGACAATGATGAACTAGAACATATGGCATTGATGAACTAGAACATATGACAATGATGAACTAGAACATATGACATTGATGAACTAGAACATATGACATTGATGAACTAGACAATACTTTGATGAACTAGAACATATGACATTGATGAACTAGAACATATGACATTGATGAACTAGACAATACTTTGATGAACTAGAACATATGACATTGATGAACTAGATCATATGACATTGATGAACTAGACATTACTTTGATGAACTAGAACATTAGATAAGCTATGTTTTTAAAAAGTATCCTTTTTTTCTATTACTTATTTTCTGGATAGGGTGGGGCTACATTCCGAGTATCTCTGGACTAGTTTACTGCACTAACTTACTGCGAAGTACTGGTACATTTCCAAAGGCTCAATGTTGCCATCCTGATCAATATCGAATTTGTTAAATTCATAATTTCCTAGAGCTGTAATGTCCACCTGACAAAGGGTCAGTAGCGGCAAACTCAGGACAAGAACGAATCGAAACATTCTTTCTGAAGCAGAAAAAAAAGTTCTCCAATCATCACAAAATAATACATATTAAAACATTGTATCGGATTTTAAAAAAGGAACAATATTATGATATCATACTTATTTCTTATTTAAAAATTATTTTTTTTATAAAATCGAAAAAGAAAAATGTAGAATCGTTATGTTCTACCCCTTCCTACCTGGAGAAGGCGTTTATTGGGGCACTTCGTAGGGGAAAGATTGCTGAAGACTTGTGCTGTGTAATTATTTTTTGTTTCTTTAATGTGTCTCCAAGATAAGGATCTAGCTTGCAACACTCTTTGAACAAGAGATAAATGTTGAGAAAGATGCCAGTTGTTGTCTGACACGCGAATCTCTATGGAGTTCTGAAATAACATATTTCCAAACTGATACAATGAAAGGTTACCGTTCATTCCTGTATAGATCAGTATGGCTTAGTGAGCTCAAAAAAAATACAACAACACAGATTTAATTTTCTCTTAACGTTACAGTTTGCAGATAAAATATAAGATTTGCTTGGAATCTAAAGATTAAAACCATTCAGTTTTGAATTGGTGGTTGCCAAAAAAAAAAAAAGAAACTTTTTACTGAACAAATATTCTTAATTACACACTTGAACATTGAAGACTTTACTAGCTGTAAGTGGCTAGATATGTAAAAAGGGATGCTATAAGTTATGCCCTTACCATATTTAATAAACTATTTGCGATTCTCTGTATTATATTAATAGAAAAAAAAACTTGTTGAGACTACATTACCCTTTACTCTCTTCTCACCACCATAGTAAACAAATAAAATTCCACCTTTATGAAGCCGATGGTGGTCTATAATCTATTACTCTGTTCATTTCTTGTAGTTCTTCAATAATGCAATGACTTTCTTCCAGTGAACTTTACATAATCCATTTCTTCCATTACAGTCCATTTAATTTCTTCATGGTACATGAAGGTCTATTTATAGTCAACTTATTACTAAATACAAAGAAACATTTGAGTCTAGTGCTGGAAATGTATTCAAAAGATAAAGAAACATTTGAGTCTAGAGCTGGAAATGTATTCAAAAGATAAAGAAACATTTGAGTCTAGAGCTGGAAATGTATTCAAAAGATAAAGAAATATTTGAGTCCAGTGCTTGAAATGTATTCAAAAAATAAAGAAATATTTGAGTCCAGTGCTGGAAATGTATTCAAAAGATAAAGAAATATTTGAGTGCAGTGCTGGAAATGTATTCAAAAGATAAAGAAATATTTGAGTCCAGTGCTGGAAATGTATTCAAAAGATAAAGAAATATTTGAGTCCAGTGCTGGAAATGTATTCAAAAGATAAAGAAACATTTGAGTCTAGTGCTGGAAATGTATTCAAAAGATAAAGAAACATTTGAGTCTAGAGCTGGAAATGTATTCAAAAGATAAAGAAACATTTGAGTCTAGAGCTGGAAATGTATTCAAAAGACAAAGAAACATTTGAGTCCAGTGCTGGAAATGTATTCAAAAGACAAAGAAACATTTGAGTCCAGTGCTGGAAATGTATTCAAAAGATAAAGAAACATTTGAGTCTAGTGCTGGAAATGTATTCAAAAAATAAAGAAATATTTGAGTCCAGTGCTGGAAATGTATTCAAAAGATAAAGAAACATTTGAGTCCAGTGCTGGAAATGTATTCAAAAGATAAAGAAATATTTGAGTCCAGTGCTGGAAATGTATTCAAAAGATAAGGAAACATTTGAGTCCAGTGCTGGAAATGTATTCAAAAGATAAAGAAATATTTGAGTCCAGTGCTGGAAATGTATTCAAAAGATAAAGAAATATTTGAGTCCAGTGCTGGAAATGTATTCAAAAGATAAAGAAATATTTGAGTCCAGTGCTGGAAATGTATTCAAAAGATAAAGAAATATTTGAGTCTAGTGCTGGAAATGTATTCAAAAGATAAAGAAATATTTGAGTCCAGTGCTGGAAATGTATTCAAAAGATAAAGAAATATTTGAGTCCAGTGCTGGAAATGTATTCAAAAGATAAAGAAATATTTGAGTCCAGTGCTGGAAATGTATTCAAAAGATAAAGAAATATTTGAGTCTAGTGCTGGAAATGTATTCAAAAGATAAAGAAATATTTGAGTCCAGTGCTGGAAATGTATTTAAAAGATAAAGAAACATTTGAGTCCAGTGCTGGAAATGTATTCAAAAGATAAAGAAATATTTGAGTCCAGTGCTGGAAATGTATTCAAAAGATAAAGAAATATTTGAATCGAGTGCTGGAAATGTATTCAAAAGATAAAGAAATATTTCAGTCTAGTGCTGGAAATGTATTCAAAAGATAAAGAAATATTTGAGTCCAGTGCTGGAAATGTATTCAAAAGATAAAGAAATATTTAAATCGAGTGCTGGAAATGTATTCAAAAGATAAAGAAATATTTGAGTCCAGTGCTGGAAATGTATTCAAAAGATAAAGAAATATTTAAATCGAGTGCTGGAAATGTATTCAAAAGATAAAGAAATATTTGAGTCCAGTGCTGGAAATGTATTCAAAAGATAAAGAAATATTTGAATCGAGTGCTGGAAATGTATTCAAAAGATAAAGAAATATTTGAGTCCAGTGCAGGAAATGTATTCAAAAGATAAAGAAATATTTGAATCGAGTGCTGGAAATGTATTCAAAAGATAAAGAAATATTTGAGTCCAGTGCTGGAAATGTATTCAAAAGATAAAGAAATATTTGAGTCCAGTGCTGGAAATGTATTCAAAAGATAAAGAAATATTTGAATCGAGTGCTGGAAATGTATTCAAAAGATAAAGAAATATTTCAGTCTAGTGCTGGAAATGTATTCAAAAGATAAAGAAATATTTGAGTCCAGTGCTGGAAATGTATTCAAAAGATAAAGAAATATTTGAATCGAGTGCTGGAAATGTATTCAAAAGATAAAGAAATATTTGAGTCGAGTGCTGGAAATGTATTCAAAAGATAAAGAAACATTTGAGTCCAGTGCTGGAAATGTATTCAAAAGATAAAGAAATATTTCAGTCTAGTGCTGGAAATGTATTCAAAAGATAAAGAAATATTTGAGTCCAGTGCTGGAAATGTATTCAAAAGATAAAGAAATATTTCAGTCCAGTGCTGGAAATGTATTCAAAAGATAAAGAAATATTTCAGTCTAGTGCTGGAAATGTATTCAAAAGATAAAGAAATATTTCAGTCCAGTGCTGGAAATGTATTCAAAAGATAAAGAAATATTTCAGTCTAGTGCTGGAAATGTATTCAAAAGATAAAGAAATATTTGAGTCCAGTGCTGGAAATGTATTCAAAAGATAAAGAAATATTTGAGTCCAGTGCTGGAAATGTATTCAAAAGATAAAGAAATATTTCAGTCTAGTGCTGGAAATGTATTCAAAAGATAAAGAAATATTTGAATCGAGTGCTGGAAATGTATTCAAAAGATAAAGAAATATTTGAGTCCAGTGCTGGAAATGTATTCAAAAGATAAAGAAACATTTGATCGAGTGCTGGAATACCCGCTGTAATGTATTAAAATTATAAAGAAACATTTAAACGAGCTTGTCAATACACGCTGAAAGCTTGTTTGCAACGATCAAATGTAGTTTAAAATTCAGTATAATGTTAGAAATTAGAACGGTTAAACCAGAGTTTTCATTGTGTGGCCAATTAGATAAATTTTTCCCCTAAAGATAGACATACATGTAAAATTAAAACTTACAAGAGGAGTTGTATAATAAACGCATTATTGAGACGTTAAGCGTATTTTCGACTGCAGCAAATTGACAAAAAAAAATGAAGTTGGGTCTCCAAACTACGGTCATTTAGAGAGTAAAACTACATTTTTAAATTCAAAAAAGTTAAAAAACAATTGGTTTACAGATAGATAAGTGGAAAGAACAAATAGTTACAAAACAAACTTGTGTGGAGAGAAATTGTAACAAGACGAGTAGTATGGAGTGTGTGTGTGTGTGTTTCTATGGTGACGGTGGGAAGAGGTTAGCGATTGGTTCTGAACGATGCAAGATAGGAACATCCGAAACATGTAAAACATTTTACAACACAAATTTTACAAACACTAAATAGCATGGCCGCACTTAACCATTGTGGGGCCCTATGAGAAACGAATTTCGCGGGCAAAGTTTGGGTAGGGAAGCGGATAATAAGTGACATTTAAGAGTTTGTATTAGAAAAAAACATTTGCCTATGCATTTTATTCATTCTTTACTACATACAGAATTACTTTACGAGCCTTGCGTGTAGCAAAGTCATACAGTATCTCATTAAAATTCTGTTTCCTACATAGATCATGCTCAATAGCAAGAATTACCAAATGTTTCAATCTATCTTTGAGAATTGTTGACCTCAAGTAAGTCTTCATTAGTTTGAGGCGCAAGAAGCTTCTTTCACCAGATTACACAACTAGTGCTAATGCAGAATGCCGTTTTTATTTACTGCGCGTATGATTGGCGTTTTCCATATTGAACGACACCCCAAAATGACAATTTTCGTCTTTATATTTCCATATATTTTAAGGACTTTTTCGTATATTTTGTAATTTAGGGAGATTTGTAGGAGCTCTTGGTAAATCGACAGGAGGGCGCGGGAAATCTGTTTTAAGTTATACAATGGTTAAATTTAATAATTTATACACCTTGAATTAGTGCGGATCCTATACAAGTGCGGGTCCTATGAAAGTGCGGGGCCCACTGCGGTCGCATAGGTTGCAGTGGCCTAGTATATATATAAAGAGCTTATTCATGCAGTATTGAGAAATCAGGCAGTCGGGTAATTTTGCAGTTCTTTACCTTAGATAAGCTTGGCTTTACAAGATTTTAAAAATATGCTGCTAGTTAAAGCTCTTAGATTTGCTGAACTATCTATCTTTTGTAACGGCTACAGTGACCTTTGAATACGGCGTCCTTGACATTGTCTAATATGTCTATTTTTTTGGAAACCTCTCCAAATATTTTTTTCTCCATTATCTTTCCTAATCTCACCCTCACATATCTCTGGGTTAGACAGTGAATCAAGTTGAAAGCTTTAGATTTGTTTTTGCATGACGTTGTCACTATGCTATTCGCATATATAAAACTAGTAAACAAAAAAAATGTGTTCGTACATTGAACATTCAAAACGAACTTTTTAAAGTAAGGTTTTGTCGCTCATGGTGGCGCCATGGCTGAGTGGTAAAGCGCTTGGCTGCCTAAACGAGCGGTGCTGGGTTCGAACCCTGGTGAAGACTTGAACCTTTATTTCGAGACGGACGCCACCAAGCTATAATGTGCCCTTGGCAATAGTCGGGGGGGAAAAAAAGTAAAGTCGTTTAGCTAGCCTCATGACACGGTTGTAAAGCGTGGGTCACAGATAGTGATGACCCTTACATCATCTGCCCCAAAGATTGCAAGATCTGAAAGAGGAACTTTTTCTTTTCTACGTTATCCCCTATGACCGAGAGAGAGAGAGATAGAGAGAGAGAGAGAGAGAGAGAGAGAGAGAGCTTGTGACCTATGCGCCGAAGAAAATCCTATATTTATTGGCATGGAGTTTTGCTTTTAACAGATGAATCAAAACTCTGCGTTGGGTTTGTCCGTTACTTTATGTCATTGCTGAAATAAAGTTTCCAGGAAGAGTTATTTAAACTAAATAATGGGGAAATTAATAGAGTTCAAACTTGTGATGCGTAAAAACGATCAAGGTCGTGTCACGGGATGTCATTTATAAAAAAAAGGTCAGCTTGACCTTATCTGTACTGTAAACGTGAACGTCTTCCTCACAATCATGAACATAATTTTGTAAAGTTGTACATTTAGAATGGTCTACACCTACACAGGTTTAGCTGTACTAATTGTTTAGTTGTACTCATTGTTCAGTTGTACTAATTGTTTAGCTGTACTAATTGTTTAGTTGTACTAATTGTTTAGTTGTACTAATTGTTTAGCTGTACCAATTGTTTAGCTGTACTAATTGTTTAGCTGCACTAATTGTTTAGCTGTACTAATTGTTTAGTTGTACTCATTGTTTAGCTGTACTAATTGTTTAGTTGTACTAATTGTTTAGTTGTACTCATTGTTTAGCTGTACTCATTGTTTAGCTGTACTCATTGTTTAGCTGTACTAATTGTTTAGCTGTACTAATTGTTTAGTTGTACTAATTGTTTATCTGTACTAATTGTTTAGTTGTACTAATTGTTTAGTTGTACTAATTGTTTAGTTGTACTAATTGTTTAGTTGTACTCATTGTTTAGCTGTACTAATTGTTTAGCTGTACTAATTGTTTAGCTGTACCAATTGTTTAGCTGTACTAATTGTTTAGTTGTACTAATTGTTTAGTTGTACTAATTGTTTAGTTGTACTAATTGTTTAGCTGTACCAATTGTTTAGCTGTACTAATTGTTTAGCTGTACTAATTGTTTAGCTGTACTAATTGTTTAGTTGTACTAATTGTTTAGCTGTACTAATTGTTTAGCTGTACCAATTGTTTAGCTGTACTAATTGTTTAGTTGTACTAATTGTTTAGTTGTACTAATTGTTTAGTTGTACTAATTGTTTAGCTGTACTAATTGTTTAGTTGTACCAATTGTTTAGCTGTACTAATTGTTTAGTTGTACTAATTGTTTAGCTGTACTAATTGTTTAGTTGTACTAATTGTTTAGTTGTGCTAATTGTTTAGTTGTACTCATTGTTTAGCTGTACTAATTGTTTAGATGTACTCATTGTTTAGCTGTACTAATTGTTTAGCTGTACTAATTGTTTAGTTGTACTAATTGTTTATCTGTACTAATTGTTTAGTTGTGCTAATTGTTTAGTTGTACTGATTGTTTAGTTGTACTCATTGTTTAGTTGTACTAATTGTTTAGTTGTACTAATTGTTTAGTTGTACTAATTGTTTAGTTGTACTCATTGTTTAGTTGTACTAATTGTTTAGCTGTACTAATTGTTTAGCTGTACTAATTGTTTGGAGATACAAACCAAAGACCTAATAATTAACAATTGTACATAATGTTTGACATGCAAAAAGTTCTAGAACATTCGTCTTACATTGAAACATTATCGAGTCTGGAAATTAAGGAACAAATAAAAATACAACTCATATGGAAGACAGATGTTCGGCTGTGAGACAAAAAAACCTTGACCTTGGTTACCTATCAAAAGGGCTTGAGTATGAAACCTGACTCAAGCTATGTTATTTCAACGCCTAAGGGCAGTACGGAAACCTTCTCCTACACAACCAGTCACCCCACTGGTCCACAAAGAAGATTGGACAGTAGCATGAGCTAAGCATGCAGTACAAGGGAAAGAATGATGAAAGATGCGCTGTTTCATTCATAGTCAAGTACAGTAACCTTGAAATCTGATATGCAAATAATGTCGACTTAATGGAATACTAAGTTCACTCACGTGGGCGTCAACAAAATTAAATTCATTCACAAAAGTTTACTTATTATGTAAAATTTTAGGAAAACACTTGGCCATTTTCTCATGACTTTTTAAAACTCAAAATTAAAAACCTCAGCAGTGTTTGTTTGTTTTTTTGTGTGTGGTCTTATCTTGACCATCTATATAAACCCCGTAGTCCTTTGAACAATTACATCTTGTCAATCTGAACAAAGACAGTTTGGTAAAACAAAACTTACTTTTCAACTTTTAAATTGTATTTCTACCTGAATTTAACTCTATTTAGAACATTAATGAATACATGTGCGTCATATATAAGTATAAACATCATGATGTGTACAATGAATGTGTCTTTTATAGATATCAACTTTATAACATTCAAATTTGAATGTGTCCAACTCTAGTAAAGTTTATATCATGATGTTTGATTTAGAGTTTCGCATGAATAAATGTGAAAATCCTGAAATTTATTTAGAATGGGTATACAACTAGAAATGTGATATCATCATGATGTCAATTTTTCAGAAAGAAAAATGTTGTTGTTGACACTTCTGATCGCATTGCCAGCTTTGGCTTTTTGCCAAGTGGACATTCAGCATCTTGCTGACCTTCAGTTTAACAGATTTGACGTTGACCAGGATGGAAATATTGAGCCATTAGAAGTAGCCACATACTTCAGAGTGAGTCATCTTCATTACTGTTACAATTTTCGTATTATTTGCTATTGATATAATTTTTATTCAATGTATGCTATTAATACAATTTTTATTTAATGTATGCTATTGATACAATTTTTATTTAATGTATGCTATTGATACGATTTTTATTTAATGTCTGCTATTGATACAATTTTTATTTAATGTATGCTATTGATACAATTTTTATTTAATGTATGCTATTGATACAATTCTTGTGTTCTTTGCTTGTGTTATTAGCTAATGAGTATTGATACAATTATTGTGATTTTGGCTATTGACACAATTCTTGTGTTCTTGGCTATTCTTGTGTTATTTGCTATTTATAAAGTTATTGCGTTCTTTGATATTGATATAATACTTTGCCCTTTGTTTTTTAGATACATCTCATATTATATTTGCTAATTATAACTTAGCCTCACATAAATGATAATGAATAATGTCCTTGCCCTTATCCTCCTGTGTTTTTTTCCAGAGATTTGACACCAACCAGGACCAACAGATCTCCAGAGTTGAGTACAACAAAGAGGTAGACACCCACCACGCCAACGACCCACCAACCCACACAGTCCTGCTGCGTCTTTTCGACGCCTTGGACTACAACAACGACAGCCACCTCAGCCAGAGTGACTATGACGCTCTCTTCATTGCAGCAGACGCCAACAAGAACCACCTGGTCAACCAGGCCGAGTTCAGAACGTACGTCTGTCATGTTTTCATCGGGTTTTTTAAATTTTATTACAAGTACTTAAGATCATCTTAATAATACTAATAATAACACTAATAATAATTATAATTATAAGCCTAATAATAATTATAATTAGTACACCAACACTTGGCTTTGACACCTAATATGATAAACAAAAATACTCCTCATTATTACAAATACTCACCACAAGTTGTAACAATAATATTAGATGGGGACAACATTGACAAGGCTGCTTCCTTAACATGGCTCAAAGCAGGTCATCTCTACCCTGGAACTGAAGGCTTTGTCACAGCAATTACAGGACAGAGTAATAAGGACAAAAAAATACGAAAAGCACATCCTAAAACTCAATGTTGTTGACAAATGCCGAAAATATGGAAATTTGGGCGAGTCAAATGAATCAGAATCTGCATACCTTTGTCTTCATAACCAAGTTGCAAAGTTAATACACCAGCACTTGGCTTTGACACATAATTTGATCGGTAAGAATACTACTCCGAATTACAAATACTCACCACAAGAGGTTCTCGAGACTACAGGTTATCTGCTGTACTGGAATAGGCCTATTTTGACAGACAAAACGGTAGATTTTTTACCCTGATCTGCTGCTCATCGATAAAAAAGAAAAAGCCGCTACCATTATTGAAATCGTCGAACCACTATCTCTTAATTTAAGATAAACTAAGTTGGAAAAACAATGAAAATATGAGAACCTTGGCTTGGAAATAAAGCGTTTATGGAGGTTATCTAAAACAACAATTAATCCCATTGTTATATTAACCGAGGGGATAATAACAACTCACCTCACAGATACCTTCAAGGCCCTTAACATTCCTATGAACATTATCGTTGCCTGTCAGAGGGCGGTACTGCTGCAGACCTGCCACATTATCAGAAAATTCCTCTATGGAAACTGATAAAGGGACTTTTAAACAAAATTCGACCCTGGTAGCGCCAGAGAATGAATACTCGTTCGTTTCCAACATTAATGATAATAAACTAATTAGTTAAATTCATGTGCTGTCATTGACAATGAACCTTCACGTAAAGTTTCGACATAACACAAAGGTACAGAAACTATTGAAATACAAACATTTACATACAAACACACATAAACTCCTATCAACTAATCAAACTCCATCTAGTGACAACTTAGAAAGATACACAGGGTAGTAAACATTTGTTACATGTATTTGTTTCGATATTTTAATTCCTTTTTTTAACTTTTTTTTTTCGTGTCTTTTCTTGTTTACAGAGTGTTCTACGATCTGACTGGCATTCTTCCTGTTGGGAAATAAGACACAATCCAGGACAAAATCTAATATGAAATCTATATATAAAAACAACCTTTTTTGATATCTAAATAAATGAATTCCCTTTACTTATCTGTTGTTATAATTTTTACATGTTTAAGTTTATACTTATATCTATATCTATCTATCTATCTATCTATCTTTCTATCTATCTATCTATCTATCTATCTATCTATCTATCTATCCATCTATCTATCTATCTACTATCTATCTATCTATCTATCTATCTATCTATCTATCTATCTATCTATCTATCTATCTATCTATCTATCTATTTATCTATCTATCTATCTATCTATCTTTTTATCTTTTTATCTATCTATCTATCTATCTATCTATCTATCTATCTATCTTTTTATCTATCTATCTATCTATCTATCTATCTATCTATCTATCTATCTATCTATCTAGCTATCTATCTATCTATCTATCTATCTATCTATCTATCTTTTTATCTTTTTATCTATCTATCTATCTATCTATCTATCTATCTATCTAAGTGTGTGTGTCGGGGGGTGGGTGGTAGAGACTAATATATGATGCTAATAATGCAGTGAAGTTGCTGATGTGGATATCAATTTAGTATAGAATTATTTTTGTTCTCAATGTTGAATAAATGGATATGTGACGCATTCTGATACAACCAACAAACCACGAACATTAATCAGACAGTTTTATTCATTGGAGTGTTCGTACTTTTGGAGTTTAATAACCAATAGCGAGTCATTGTTTCTGAATATTTTTATTTGCTACTTAGACCCAGCATTGACCTACGTATTTTAACACACCGAACGTAAACAAAAACGTCTTGCTTGGAGTCTATGTTTAGCTTCCTTTCTTGCAGTCATGCGTCTTTATTTGTCGTTAATTGTATCAGGTTTCAAATCTCTCGCACATTTTGTAAAGCTGTCTATTTTTTGAAGCGTTTCCTGCCATGTGTCAATGATAAGAAACTGATTCCTCATATGAAATTTTAAGCTTTAATCTGGGAACACAAGAGAACTTAGAATGAAGAAAAATTTGATAATTAGCTTAAAAAGATTTTTTGATGTAAATGAAGATTAGCTATTGCATATATTATCCAGATACGTTCTACTTCTTTCTAAGGCACCACTAACGAAAATTCGTTCGCGCCCCCATTCCCTATTCTACTTTAGGGGTCTATGTGAATGCTAGTAAGCTCCCACAGTAAGGCCAAGAAACGTACAGACATGTATTAATTTACAAATTCCTGGGTTTTTTTTGCATGCCTATTTACAATAAGTTTAAAATCCAAATTTACTTCATGAATGCTCATTAAAGCTTCTGCGTTTAAACTTCAAACAAATTCATTGTCTTGCGCATCTTGCTTGGTATTTTCATTTGTGCACCATAAGGTTTTGTTAATTTTAGTTTCTAAGGATGCGCTATATTGGTGTCATCGCTCTCTTGTTTTGCCTTGAGATGGAGTTTTGCCTTGACAATAAGTTTAATATCCAAATTTACTTCATGAAGGCTCATTAAAGCTTCTGCGTTTAAACTTCAAACAAAATCATAACAAGAAAACATTTTAAAAATAATAATAAAAAAAAAATATTAAGCAATAGCTGTTTCTATTAATTGGGATCAGTCAAGTAATTAAGTTTGTAATAGATCGAATTTAAAATAAAAAAAAAAAATAGACAAAAGAAAAATGTGGAACGATCTGAATTAGAACAGAACTCATGTCTCAAGCCTCCTCAAGCTGACATTGTAACTACTCTACTAATGAAGATATTATGAACATAGAAGATTGAATGTATCGTTTTTATAGTCTCATCGTATTTCGCGTTTGTGTTCATTATAAAAACCTATATAGGGACTAATCAGTGGCGTAGCTAGTGTATTTGAAGCCCGGTGTGGCAACTCCTCGTAAAGCCCTCTAAAAAAAAACGTATTATAAAAACTAAATTAAAAAAAAAACTTACGTGGTTTCTTACTTGCTAAATTATTAATAATTTTATGTAAATTTTTTCTACCTATTCTTATTCTATAATCAAAATTTCCAAATTAATTTGATGTAAATTTGTCATCGCTCCAATACAATTACGGAAATATGCAAATCAGGATGACGATGTTGGGAAATGAGCTATCAAGTTGACATTTTTGTATAATACAAAAGATTTATCAAAGTTTTTGTTTTTTAAAAATTTAAGCTAAGTAAAAAAATTTTGATAAACCGTTGAGGTCTCTTTCGCTCTAGACGTTTTTCTTCATGTCGCTTGTAGCACTTTCGAGATGTGTTTGAATCTGAGGATTCAATAGTTGGAATGGTGACAAAAAAAAACAAATGCATATTTATTTCTTAATTAAAAAATCCGGTGCAAAGAAGAATGAAATTCTTTCCCCTTTTTAGACTGGCATCTTGTCGCAAATACGTCTTTGAGGATTCCCACGAATCCCTAACCCGGTCCAAGCAAGAATAAATTTCACGTCGTAGCTCTTTCTTGCTGTTAATACAAGATCTTCATCTTTTTTTGCCTGGTAACTTTTTTTGTGGCTAATACGTCTAGGAGATTCTGTACCGATCCCCAGATCAGCAAAGGTAATACCCCGGGTACGCTATTCTGCCTCAACGTAGTACTCGGGTGGAAACGATAATTTGAGGAAGTGATTAGTCTAAATGAATAGCAAAAAAAACTCCTGTGGGAGTGTCCAAGGGAATGCGAGAGCTTTCCCATTGCACAGTACGGAGTTGAAAGAGAGCTTCCACGTCCCTGTCGATAATACATATACATACTCAAGGGACCGTTACACTAACGGCGGGTCCACGGTAAGCTTGGTACAACATAGGAAAAAGGCGGTGGTTTCCGGTGTACTCGACCTTCGGCCATGCATTCTAGTCCATGCGCCCCGAGTGCCAGATACATCGGAAATAGCAATGCTTTACATAGGCATTGACTTGGATCTCTTCCAAAAAGAACGGTTGTTCAAGCAGGTTTACATGCCTAGAGCTCGAAGAGCCTTAGGCTCAGCTCTTTTGACAATCAAACGCAAAGGTAATGCTGGTTTCAGCGATGACCTCCTGACAATTAGTTTAGAATGTTTTTAATGTTTTTCAATTTGAATACGCAGTTTTGAATTGGCAATGTTTATTTTTGAATGTAGACTTGTGTGTGATTTAGTTCAATTAATTCAGCATCCAAATCCAAGGAAGATGATAAAATTAAAAGATGTATGTATTTAAGTCTGTCTGTCTGTCTGTCTGTTAGTATGTATGTATGTATGTATGTATGCATATATGTATTTACATGTATGTATGTATGTATGTATCTATGTATATATGTATGTATGTATCTTTTTTTTTTGTATGTAAATTTTATTTTGAAAACGACTCGAACGATTTTCTATAAAAATTCAACCTATGTGCATATTAATCAGAAAAAAAATCTCAACTCATTGGCCACATCGCGAAAACTCAAGGTCGACCGTTATTGTAGTTAGAAATGTTTCATTGGCTAAAAACTAATTTTTATAAATGAAAATTTTCCGTATGAGTCCAAAGGAAAAACATTGACATCGCCTACGTCACTTGGCTTACAGCAGTTCACTAAGGAACGTTCATGTCAGTAATTACCAATACAATTTCCAAAATGACTTCGGGTATATATCATTCCATATGAAAGTATTCAACCGAGCGCGGGTAGGCAACCTGGTACTTCATTAAAAATAACATTAACTAATCGTCAATCAATTACTGATAATTAACTATTATGCATTATATCGAAAAAAGGGAAATAAATTCTACATTATTGATATATATATATATATATATATATATATATATATATATATATATATACTCGAGTTATTCCCATTAGAGAAGTTTTTTTAAAAAGTTTCTTTTATATTTTACTGGTTCGTTTGTTATTCTCACTTAGTCAACAAAATGATGTACTTAAGTCGAAAAAAAGAGTCCAGAATTGCTTTTTGCAATGTCTTCTCCAAAAATGATTAAATCGATATTGTTGCGAAAACAATTGTCAAAACTTCACTCCCTCCATTGAGGGGGAGGCGCCCTCCTAGTTTGAGAAACGCTGAACTAAAGGCTGATGAAAATTATGAGATTCTAAATTCCATTGTAAAATGTAGTTAAGTAATTTTAAAATTAATGCTTATGTGAGTCTATCGTAAGTTTGATATTTTTCCTATCAGTGGATGATTATTTTCTTTTCACATTTGTACCGACAATACTTGAATTGACGTCAGAGCATCTAGACAGTGTCTTACCCTTTATAAATATATTTATAATTATAATTATATATATATATATATATATATATATATATATTTCAAACTAAAATCTGCATAATTATTTAAAAAAATGACTTTAAATTTACAACTATTACATTTCTTACTTTTTAAATATGCTATTCTATACGCTTTTAGATATAAATATTATTATTAATTAGAGGTATTTTATTTCTGCTTTCGAAAAAGTGTACGGTTCTCCACAAAATTATGCCTTGGAGCCTCAACTTTCTTAAATTCGGCCCTGGCATAAATATAAACATATTTTTTTTAAGTTTAGTTAAACAGCATGGGCGTTGAAATGTTGTTTTTTTTTGTTTCGAAATGTTTAGGTCGCCATAGAGTCCACCAGGCTCTAATGTGCCATTGACAATAGTTGGGAAAAAGTAAAGGCGGTTGTGCTATCCACATGACATCCTCGTGGGTTACAAAAAACCTCTACATCATCTGCCTCATAGATCGCAAAATCTGAAAGAGGAACTTTTTTCGTGTTACGTGTTGTCATTTTTTGAAAAGGTCAGCTTAACCTTATCTTTCCCTGTGGACTTAAAATGTAACATTTTTGTTTTCACAATCATGAGCATAATTATTGGGAAGTTGTAAGAATAGTCTACGTCCACACCTATTTAGTTGTACTCATTCTTTAGTTGTACTCATTCTTTAGTTGTACTCATTCTTTAGTTGTACTCATTCTTTAGTTGTACTCATTCTTTAGTTGTACTCATTCTTTAGTTGTACTCATTCTTTAGTTGTACTCATTCTTTAGTTGTACTCATTCTTTAGTTGTACTCATTCTTTAGTTGTACTCATTCTTTAGTAGTACTCATTCTTTAGTTGTACTCATTCTTTAGTTGTACTCATTCTTTAGTTGTACTCATTCTTTAGTTGTACTCATTCTTTAGTTGTACTCATTCTTTAGTTGTACTCATTCTTTAGTTGTACTCATTCTTTAGTTGTACTCATTCTTTAGTTGTACAAAATGTTTGGAGATATAATCCAAAGACCAAATAATTAATAATGACGCATACAGTTTGACATGAAATCAAGTTTTTGAACATTTTCAAGTCCGGAAATGAAAGAAAATAAATCAAATAAGATTCATAAAGAAGTGAAATATCGATCGTGAGACAAAAGCCACTTGGCTACCTATCAAAGAGGCTTGAGTTCGAAACCCTACTCGATCTGAGTTGTGTTTAGCTTAACGCCTAAAGGCAGTACGGACACCTTCTCCCAGACCTCACTCCCCCCCCCCCCCCCCCCACTGGTCCACAAAGAAGATTGGACAGCTGCATAAACTAAGCTTGCACTGCAAGGGAAACATTGATGAAAGATGCGCTGTTATGATGAAAAAAAAGCTTAGTAATCTTCGTAGTCTAGTACAGTAGCCCTTAAATCTAATATGCAAATAATGTCGACTTATTGGGATACTAACTTTGCTCACGTGGGCGTCAACAAAATTAACTTCATTCACAAAAGTTTACTTTTTATGTAAAATTTTAGAAAAACACTTGGCCATTTTCTCATGACCTTTTTTTTTAACGCAAAAATTAAAGACCTCAGCAGTGTTTTTTTGTGTGTGGTCTTATCTTGACCATCTATATAAACCAAGTAGTCCTTTGAACTATTACATCTTGTCAATCTGAACAAAGACAGTTTGGTAAAACAAAACTTACTTTTCAACTTTTAAATTGTATTTCTACCTGAATTTAACTCTATTTAGAACATTAATGAATACATGTGCGTCATATTTAAGTATCAAAATCATGATGTGTCGTTTATAGATATGAGCTTGACGACAATAAATTTTGAAAGTGTCTAGCTCTAGTAAAGTTTATATCATGATGTTTGATTTAGAGTGTTTCATATATAAATTTGAAAAGCCTAATGCTTATTTAGAGTGGGTCTAAATCTAGAAATGTGATATCATCATGATGTCAATTTTTCAGAAAGTAAAATGTTGCTGTTGACACTTCTGATCGCATTGCCAGCTTTGGCTTTTTGCCAAGTGGACATTCAGCATCTTGCTGACCTTCAGTTTAACAGATTTGACGTTGACCAGGATGGAAATATTGAGCCATTAGAAGTAGCCACATACTTCAGAGTGAGTAATCTTCACTACTGTTACAGTTTATATGTTCTTTGCTATTGAAACTTTATGTTCTTTGCTATTGAAACTTTATGTTCTTTGCTATTGAAAGTTTATGTTCTTTGCTATTGAAACTTTATGTTCTTTGCTATTGAAACTTTATGTTCTTTGCTATTGCAACGATCCTTGTGTTCTTTGCTATTGAAAAGATTCTTGTGTTCTTTGCTATTGAAACATTTTTTGTGTTCTTTGCTTTTAATATAATTGATACAATTTTCAGCGGCTCCCGAAAGGAAAATAGACGTTATTTGTTTCATGTGGTCTGTCTGCCCGTCCAAACGTCCGTTTCGTTTAGATCTCTTAAACTAGAAAAGATATTGAAAATCCGACATCATAATATTTTAGACCTTTCAAAGTTCTGATGCAAGGCTACTTTTTTCTTTTCTAAAAGGGAAAATTTAATTTTTAAAATTAACTATGTAAGCAGTTTTTTAAAATAAAAATAGACCATTTTTACAACTATTCACTATTAATAGTAACAATCACTGGAGGGTATTCAGAAAGGTAGATTTACCTTTTACCATATTTTAACACGTCTATGCAAAATGTTTTAGATTTTGTCAAAATTTTTTTAACAAAAGTTTTGTTTAATAAGTTCTGTCATACTGACTACTACATTTACAAAAAAATGTTTACTTTTTTTTAAAGAGATAAAGTCTATTTAATATACATATAAGTGGAACATAATTTAAAACAACAATTAATAAGTAGTTGTTTTTTTATTTTTGCTTGAGCTGTAGTGCGACATTGCCACATTGAAGCACTGAAGTGAAGGAATTTAAAAAAAAAATTGTTTTACGAAAATATTACTATATTCTTGAGGCTTTGAATAAGAGATTGACCATTAGACAAAACAATTAGATCAATTAGGTAATCATTTGATGACATCAGTTAGGCTAGGTTCATATCTAACTTCACCTTCAATTTCGCCTATCCCTTTGTCTGCGGAATAGTTGGGGCAACCTTTTTTCTCCATTCTTCTGTGTCAATTACCTTTGATAGAATTTTATTATGATATTTTTTCTGAAAATATCGAACCCTTTCTTTTTACCTGCCTGGGGGGATTACTTCAGGGCCCGATTTTGAGTTTGTGTTTCCACACGAACTGTCTTTGTAACCTTGTTAATTTTTTTTATGCTATTGTTACAATTCTTGTGTTCTTGGCTATTGATACGATTCTTGTGTTATTTGCTATTTATAAAGTTCTTGTGTTCTTTGTTCTTTGTTTTTGATATCAGTCATTTTACATTCGCTAAATTAGCCTCACATCAATCATAATGAATAATGTCCTTGACCTTATCCTCCTGTGTTTTTCCAGAGATTTGACACCAACCAGGACCAACAGATCTCCAGAATTGAGTACAACAAAGAGGTAGACACCCATCACGCCAACGACCCACCAACCCACACCGTCCTGCTGCGTCTTTTCGACGCCTTGGACTACAACAACGACAGCCACCTCAGCCAGAGTGACTTTGACGCTCTCTTCATTGCAGCAGACGCCAACAAGAACCACCTGGTCAACCAGGCCGAGTTCAGAACGTACGTCTGTCATGTTTTCATTTGGGTTTTTAGTTTCTTTGATTACTATTATCTTATCTTATCTTATATAATACAGACGTTACTTCAAAAAAGAAGATGATTACGTCCTACGCGTCATGCACTTAGTCATGCATATTAACCAATGACTTAAATTCTGCCAAGTCACTGGTTTTCTTGGCTAGCTCAGGCAACCCATTCCATGCTCTAATAGCACTAGGGAAGAAGGAGCGTTGGCACAAATTTGTCCTAGCATATAGAACGAGGAATGTGACTTTATCTTTGAGTCTTTCTGAGTATTTTATTAGGTTTTGTTTTTGTATTTGAAGATTATGGTTCAGTGTTTTATGTATAATTGCTACTTTACTTTTGAGTCTTCTGTCCTGAAGGCTTTCTAAATTTAGTGATTTTACTGTAGGTGTTACTCTAGTCAAATGTATAATAATAATAATAATAATAGTAATAATAATAATAATAATAATAAATGTACAAAATGTGTGTCCCACTTATTATACATGGATGATCTAAAGCTATACGCAGAAACCGAGCAAAAATTACACACCTTAATCAAAACGGTAAAATGCTTTAGTGACGATATCTGTATGTCTTTTGGCCTGGATAAGTGTGGCATCATAAGCATTAAAAAGGGCAAGGCAACGAACACCAACATTGAATTTGAAGGCATCGAGGAATTGAACTCCGCCTCTATTTATAAATATCTTGGAATAAACCAGAATGCCAAGATAAACCATAAGAAATTAAAAGAGGACTTTCTTGGCAAATATAGGCAAAGAGTTAATAAAATCCTCAACACCAAACTGTCTGGCAGTAATCTCATCACTGCAATAAACAGCTGGGCCGTCCCTGTGCTCCTTTACACGTTCGGTGTGATCAAATGGACTGACACCGACCTACATGACATTGACAGACTCACTAGAAAATTACTAACCAAGTTTCGATGCCTACACCCCAAGTCCTCCACCATAAGGTTATACCTGCCCAGGAAAGATGGGGGTCGTGGATTGCAGAACATCTTCAAACTGTGTAAGATGCAAGTTTTAAAAATACGATCAAAACTGCTCGCCTCCAGCAACAAATTAGTTTCCTTCCTACGGAAATACGACTCCGATGCAACCCCCCTGAACCTACACAATGCTGATGTCAATATAGGTTTGGACGACGTAGGGCATGAGATTCGCCAATGGGAAGAAAAAACACTCCACGGAAAATTTCCGGCTTCATTACATGGGGACAACATCGACAAGGCTGCTTCCTTAACATGGCTCAAAGCAGGTCATCTCTACCCTGAAACAGAAGGCTTTGTTACAGCAATACAGGACAGAGTAATAAGGACAAAAAATTACGAGAAGCATATCCTGAAACTCAATGTTGTCGACAAATGCCGAAAATGTGGAAATGTGGGCGAGTCGATTGAACACATTATGGCAGGATGTCCAGCCCTATCAGAATCAGCCTACCTAGGTCGCCATAACCAAGTTGCAAAGTTAATACACCAACAGTTGGCTTTGACGTACAAATTGATCGGTAAGGACACTCCCCCTTATTATAAATACTCTCCGCAAGAGGTTCTTGAGTCTACTGATTATCTGCTGTACTGGGATAGGCCTATTCTGACCGACAAAACGGTAGATTTCAATCGCCCGGATCTGCTGTTCATCGATAAAAAAGAAAAAACCGCTACCATTATCGATATCGCTGTACCACTGTCTCATAATTTAAGAAAAACTGAGATAGAAAAACAAAGAAAATATGGGAACCTAGGCTTGGAGATTAAGCGTCTATGGAAATTGTCCAAAATAACAATATACCCCATTGTTATATCAACCGAGGGGATAATAACAACTGACCTCACAGACACCTTCAAGGCCCTTAACATTCCTAGGAACATCTTCGTTGCCTGTCAGAGGGCGGTACTGCTGCAGACCTGCCACATCACCAGAAAATTCCTCAGTGGAAACTGTTAAAGGGACTACGATGAATTTTGTTTCTCTTTAGCGAAACTCGACCCTGGCAATGCCAAAGAATGACTACTCGTTCATTTCTAACATAATAATAATAATATCGCCGTACCACTGTCTCATAATTTACGAAAAACTGAGATAGAAAAACAAAGAAAATATGGGAACCTAGGCTTGGAGATTAAGCGTCTATGCAAATTGTCCAAAATAACAATATACCCCATTGTTATATCAACCGAGGGGATAATAACAACTGACCTCACAGACACCTTCAAGGCCCTTAACATTCCTAGGAACATCTTCGTTTCCTGTCAGAGGGCGGTACTGCTGCAGACATGCCACATCACCAGAAATTCATCAGTGGAAACTGTTAAAGGGACTACGATGAATTTTGTTTCTCTTTAGCGAAACTCGACCCTGGCAGCGCCAGAGAATGACTACTCGTTCATTTCTAACATAATAATAATAATAAACTAAATGGTTATTTCTTTTATTGATTCATGTGTGGTCATCGACAATAAATATTTGCGTAATGTTTCGACATAACACAAACGTACATAAACTATTGAAATACAAACATTTACATAGAAACACACAGAAACTTTTGTTAACTAATCAATTTCACAGGGTAGTAAACATTTGTTACATGTATTTGTGTGAATATTTTAAATCCTTCTTTTAACTTTTTTTTTTCGTTTTTTCTTGTTTACAGAGTGTTCTACGATCTGACTGGCATTCTTCCTGTTGGGAAATAAGACACAATCCAGGACAAAATCTAATATGAAATCTATATATAAAAACAACCTTTTTTGATATCTAAATAAATGAATTCCCTTTACTTCTCTGTTGTCATAATTTTTACATATTTAAAGCTTATGCTCAAATCTATATCTATTTATTTATCTTTCTATCTATCTACCCATCCACCCATCCATCCATCTATCTATCTATCTATCTATCTATCTATCTATCTATCTATCTATCTATCTATCTATCTATCTATCTATCTATCTATCTATCTATCTATCTATCTATCTATCTATCTATCTATTTATCTTTCTATCCTTCTATCCATCTATCTATCTATCTATCTATCTATCTATCTATCCATCTATCTATCTATCTATCTATCTATCTATCTATCTATCTATTTTTTATGAAGAATTTGATTATTTCAGTACTACATTGTTAGGTTGTTGTGGATATCAATTTAATATATTTGTTTTTTCAATGTTGACTGAATGGATGTGTTAAGTATTCTAAGACAACCAACAAACCACAAACATCCTACAAGAGACTTTTTTTTTTACATTGAAGTGTTCATACACTTGGAATTTTATATCTAATAGAGAGTCATTACTTTTGAGCATTTCAATTAGCTACTTGGACCCGCGTTGACCTATATATTTTGACATTATAGTTACAACAAGTTTAGAATCCAAATTCACAAAATTCATAAACGCAACTCCGTTTAGACTTGATCTTAACAATCTTAACAAGAATATAAAAACATACTTTAAAAAACAACTTACATTAAGAATAATTGTATCAATTAGTTTGGATCTGTCAAATAATTAAATTAGTAATAGATATAGAGTAACAATAAAAATGCATTTACAAAAATATATATGGAACGACCTGAATTCAAACTTATGGCTCAAGCCCACATTTTAACCACTCTGCAAGTAAAGTTCTTATGAACATTGAAGATTGTATAGATATGCATTCGTCTATAAAGGGGGCTAATTCAGCTTATACCAGTACTTCAGTCAGGTACAATTTCTTTCTCTTATTCAAGATACCAAACAAAATAAATAAAAACAAAAGCTAATTAACAAATTAGTTTTTTTTATTGATTCTTGTGTTGTCAGATAAGAGAAATAATTGTGCTAATTTTCAGCTTGATCCGAGATTGGGTGTGGGAGAAATAACGTGTACAAACTTTTTAACAGACAGACAGATAAAATGATAAAATATTTTTTTTTTTAAAAGTGTTTCATGGATAATTTAAAAGTGTTTTATAAACTAGAAAAATCAATTCTGGAGAAAGTATTAGAAAGGCATCAGGTTCCACTTTCAGCCAGCGAAGTGTTTGTTGGAGCTCTATAAGTCCCCCCAGTTGGTCCATGGCGGATTCCCTGAGCCATTCATTTTTTTTCGGTCTGAACTTCAGAAATTTATACTCCAGGAGTATAAAATGCATTTTTTCTCATAGTAAGAATAGTTGATAAAAATAAAGATACGCATGTCTACTGAAGTCTTATAAAGGAAGAGGCTGGCTGCACTGGGTACAATTATATAAGGGAGATTCGTTGTAAATATAGCGCACTTAAATACGTGATCGTTGTAATGTCATCTTAGTTTTAAGTAAGATCTCTTGTTGCGGACCTTTTTTTTATATGAAGCTTTTATCAACTCTGTCTGTCTGATGAAAAAATTTAACATGCTAATTCTCCCACATCTATTCTCTGATCAGTTTAAACGTTACCCTATTATTGCTTGCTTCTAACAAAACATGAATTAATTTAACATAAAATAACTAATTATTTAATGAATTACATGTAGTAAATTATTTTGCTTGATATCTAAAAAAGGAAATACATTTTTACATTATTGAGAGATATATATGTAATTGTGGAATTCTTCCCATTCAAGAAGCTTTTTAAAAAATTATTGTTATATTTTGCATATTCGTTTGTTATGCTCAAGTCGTCCAGAGAACGATGTACTAAATTCAAACTTTCTAGCTAAAGAGATTCCAGAATTGTGTTTTTTTTAATGTTCTCTCCAGAAAGTATTGAGCCAAAATTGTCGTGAAAACAGTCTACTTTTTTTTAAAGGTCCAACTTATATGATGAAACAATGTCTCTAACGAAAATATTATAGATCTAATTTTTGAGAAATATTTTTATTTTATTTGGGTGATATTCAAACATGCCTTTATAACCACAATGAAACTACTATAATGTTTGTCCCTTGAAAAGTAAATTGAGTAGTCTGCCTCCCCCCCCCTCTCTCTTATCAATACGTTGAGCCCTTCCTGGTGGGAGGGGGGGGACCACCACCTAGTTTGAGATAAGCTGCTCTAAAGAATGATGGAAATGATGCGATTCTAGATTCTAAATTTATTTAAGTGCTTATAAAAATTACTGATTATATTAGACTATTGCTACTGTACAATTTCTAGCTTGTTTGTCATGCTGCGACTGTGCTTGATTATTGCCTCCCCCCCCCCTTTTTATAGACATTCCTTCAAATCTTACGGTCGTGATAAAGAAGTGCCCTGGATTGACGTCATTGCGTCTAACCAGTGCCTTACCCTCCACGAACTCCTCAAAAATATTTTATTTCAAAATGAAAAATATGCATTTTATTTTATTTAAAGAAGAATACGAGATTAAATTTACGAGTAGTCTATTTCTGTTTACTAAAATATAACATGTTTTTAGATCTAAGAAGTATTAATAATAAGTGGATGTTTACTGAGGCTTTCGAAAATGTGTAGGGGGCCTCCACAAAAACCCTGCCTCGGAGACCCAACTTAACTCCGGCCCTGGCAAGTTTTAACTTAACTCTTTCTCTCCTAACTGACGATAGCAGCGTTGATTCCACCAGAATGTGGTAAATAATTACGGAGAGAAAGAGTTAAGCCATGAATATAAACTTCTTTTTTTTTAAATTAGTTAAACTTCGTGGGCGTGGAAATGTCAGAGGATATCTGTTATCATCTGCTTTCCTCTATGCTAGTGAGAACAAAATGGCACCTGGGTTAATCTTTAAAACACTTCTGGGGGACACCTCTGTTACTCCATATTCCATAAAAAAAAGATTGCTTTTGCTATGCGGTCATCTCCCATGGTGGAAAGATGTATGAGTCAGCGCAGAGGATATGCAGTCTTATACATCAACTTTAAGTGTTTCCCAATACATTTTCCCAAGCACCCCTAAATTGTTTTTTGTTAAAATTAATTTTATAAGTATGGCATTTTAGCATCGACTTTCTTCCATAAATATCCTCAAAAAGAAAGATTCAAAGTGTCTATTTTTACTGATTTTTCTTCCATGTACATGCAGCCACTCGCAGAAGACAGATGTTTCCAGTTGGGAGAGCAAATCTGTAGACAATTTCTTTTACAGAAGAGATAAGAGTTAACAAGATCTATTTCCAGTTTACTAAATGCTAAGATTAAATATTTGAATTCTTATCTTTCAAGACAGTTCTAACTATGATAAGACATTCTTTCAGAACTAGCTTATATTAGGTATGAGTCCCTATTGTTGAACAGGTTGACTAGATTGTATAGAAAAAAAAACAACTAAATATAAAGAGTCCTTTTTCCTTAATAAAAAATATAATAATCTATTACACAAATATGTTTTTTCTGAATTGTCTAGATTTTACTGGAGGATATTTACTGCCTGTAATATATCTACATGCTAGAGTCGCTACCAATTTTAAATCCTTAAAATTGAAAGCTCTTTTTGAGAGCGATCAATCATATTTTTAGTCTTTCTGTTTTTTTGTCTGTCAGTCTGATAAAATGTTTGTACACAGCCGCTCTCGAATCTAGCTGAAATTTACACAATTATTTATTTTACCTGACAACACAAGAATCAATAAAACTATTAAAGCATTAGTTAGTTAATTAATTTATGGTAATTAAATATTTTGGTTTGGTATCTCGAACAAAGGAAATATATAGTACTTGACTGATGTGGTTTAATTATTCCCCTTTATACTTTGTTTGAACTAATAATAGATAATTATAAAACCTTCTAATTTCGTAAGCACTTCCCTGGCACATCGGTTAGTGCATTGGCTTAAGGAGGCTTTAGCCCTCGAATTCGATTTCAGGTCGTGCAACTTTAAAAAAAAAAATAAATGCACTTAAAAAAGCGATTGCGGTAACATTAAATCAGATGCTTCCTTCTTTCTCACCCTTCCCTAATCCCAACTGGTCAAGACAAGTGATCGGATCAAAGCGTATTGACAACGCTAAAAGAATGAATTTGGTCAAAATATTCGTAATTATTGTTCGTCTACATCTACTACAATTAAATGACATGTCTTGACCAATTGGAATGGGTTGTCTGAGTTAGCCAGGAAAACCAGTGACTTAACAGAATTTAAGTCCTTGCTTAATATGCAATGACTGAATCCATGGTGCGTAGGACGTAATCTTTTTTGAAGTAACGTCAGTATTATATAAGATCCTAACTATGCTTAAATATAAGCTTTCTTTTTTATAAATAAATTCAAGAAAAATAAAATTAAATTTAAATACTACAAATGTTCTTTAACAAACATAAACAATAATGCAAATAGACTTATATAGGTATTGGATTGAGCAGTGTGGGTTCAGATCATAGACATTAAATAAATATAGACTGGCCGATAAAAGAGTTTTATGAAATGAAAATTTGTGACTTGTAAATTTATGTACTTTATTATACAGCAGTGTAGTTTTGTTTAATCTCTAAGACTGAAGATCATGCAACTTTTCAGAATTCGGAAATCCGACAACAATAGATATACATGTTTTCAAGTTACATGAAGTTATTTCCTTTTTCCAGTCTATATTTATATAAGTCCATAGTTCAGATAGAAAGGGAAACAACTCTTTTTAAACATGTATCTCACATGTTGTTATTAATCCAAATATTTAAAACATATATATTTAACCATAGAATGGATGATTTATAAGTGAGGTAATATCCAGACCGCATCACAAACAAAGAGATTAGAGACAGGGTTACTGCAGCGATTGGACCCATGATGACCTGCTAACTATAATAAAAAAACGCAAGCTAAAAATCTATGGCCATATTACAAGATCTTCGGGACTCGCTAAGACCTTCCTTCAGGGAACAGTAACAGGAAAAAGAAGAAGAGGAAGACAAAGAAAGCGATGGGATGACATCATAAAAAAATGGACGGGCATCTCAATGAATGAGGTTCTAACTAAGGCAAAAGACAGATAGGAATGGAGAAGGACGGTCGACAAGTCTTGCGTGGTGCCCCAACGGTCCAGCAGACTAAGAGCAAGGTTAAAGGTAAAAAGAAATGTCCAGAAGTTAGATTTGATGGCCAAAAGCCACAGTATTCCAAAGATTTTTGGTTAGGTGGGAAAGTAACAGAAATGCTCTTTACAAAATAAAACACTTTCTCCAAGTAGAAATCACGACAAAAGATTAAATACACAACTTTAACACAATAAAACTCAATTTAAATAAATGATTCACAAAAGTATTTAACATGAAGCTCGATACTTATTAAATAAAAAACCGAGGCATAAGCTGGTCACACCTTTTTATATGTTTTCCAATAATACCTTTTGAACAGAAAATAAAGTAAAGCTAGTAGATTCTTTTTCATTAAATTTGAACGCTCAATAATTGCTTATTATATCTCGGACTCATATTAGCGGCCAATGAGTTTATATAAAAACACAAACTCTCTTTGTTGTTTTATTTGTTCTTGTTTTGTATTTGAGTTCTAAAGACACCCGCTGTTCATTGTGTACATTGTTACAAATATCCACGTCAATACGTCAAGGATAAAAATAAATAGAGATATGATAACAGAAAGAATAAGAATGATGGTAAGATAAAAATGAAAATGTCAGGGAAAGAAGAAAAGAATATTAAAAGACACCAGGATGGAAAAAATTAGACCTACAATTTCAACTCAATACATAAGACAGAATAAACAAGGTTACAAAAGACAGTTTGTGTGGAAAAACAAACTCAAAATCGGCCCCCGAAGTGGTCCACCCAGGCATGCTTCAATATTTTCAGAAAGAACATCCGAATGAAATTATATCAAAGACAAATGGAGATAAGAATGGAGAAAGAAGGTTAACATATCTTGTGTAGTGCCCCAATTTTCCCGCAGATCAAAGATAGGTAAAAGTGAATGTAAAGTTAGATGTGAACCTGGCCTAACTAGTTTCCCTTTCAGACCTTGTGGTCTATAGGGCAAATGATGTAAAATTCATCTGTTTTTGTGGCCTACGGTTAACGAGGGTGTCATGTAGCCAGCACAACGACCAACCGCCTTTACTTTTCCCCAACTAATGTCAGGTACCCATTAGAGCTAAGTGGACTATGAGGCGCCCAAAGATTCCATAATTGAAAATCCCAGTCTTCACCAGGATTCGAACCCGGGACCCCCAGTTCGAAAGCCAAGCACTTTACCGCTCAGCCACCTCGCCTCCCCTGGACTAACTGATGTCTTATAATTGATCTAATTGTTTTGAAAGATGTTCAATCTCCTTCCGATGTCGATATTATCGTAAAAAAAAAGTTGAGGAAATGAAGTTTGCAAGATTCGTTTTAAATTAGGTCTAACTTATACTGCATACTAATTAGCTTTTTCTCTTTAAAAAACTGCTTGCATAACTGCTTTTAAAAATTTTATTTTTCGTTTTCAGAAAAAAAATAAATTAGCCGTTGCATCAGAACTTTGAATGGTCTAAAACAGGGGTGGGCAACATTTTTGTATCGAGTGCCGCATTAAAAAAAAGTTTGGGCATGGCGGGCCGCATATATATATCTTAGAAAGATAAGCTTGCTGTGTAGAATGTCTTTTAATTCATATATGCACTGTATTACGATTTTTTAAAAATTGCTATTGTCTTTTTATATCACATTATCCCCACAAATATACAGTTGTACTTAATATGCAGTATTTTACTTCTTACACTCGAGCATAATGTTTCTTAACTGTGAAACTATCTTACTAGTTGTTACCTCTGTGTGTGACTGCTGTCAAATTACAGTTAGTCAACATTGACCAGTGGTTATACTTGTTTAGTTTCCACAAAAAATGCTTGCTCACTGAATGAACAATTTATGTTCCGGAAGTTAAATGTCGGGACGAGCGAAGCCAGAGAATGCATCACCAGAGAATGCTGACCATGTCCTTCAATGGTGCATACTAAATCAAGGGACCCGAACAAGACTCTCCAAAGACTATTAGGAGAACTGCCTGATCTGGAAACCACTACGCGGTTCATCTCAGATATAGGATTACTGATTTGAACCATTCAACATGTAAAATGAGAACGAAGAAGAAGAACTGATGTATGTGTACCCAAATAGTGTGAGCAGAAGCAAAGTTTTTTTAAGTGTGGAAATACAGCTTCTGGCAGCCATAAAGCTCCCGTGGTAGTGCTGACTGGAACTTCTCTTTGCTTTGAGTTATGTCCTCTGGAGCTGAATCGGCTTCTCTTAATAAGTGTTGCACTTTTAATCATTTCACTAAAGATAGTTTCACCTTTCACCTTTTTTTTTTTTGGTTGCCTGTAGAAATGGGAAAACCTTGTTTGAAAAGATTTAACATGCGTTTACATTTCATATGTAAACAATCAATTGCAATTCATAAATCAAAGCTGCCCTTGGTTAGCTCACCTAGCTCTTGTAAATTCCATTACTTCTACAAATTAGTTTGTATTAATATTCAAATTATATGCAGCTTTGTGCAAACTTTCCTGTTTCAAGTTTATGGTTCTCAGTCAAAGATCGAGCTCCATAAGTTGTTACACTTGCTATCTTGTTTCAATCCTACCCAACACTCAGACATTGTGTCTTAAATTGATTGTATTGAAATTGATGTATAACCAATAAGCATATTCTTCGTTTACTAAAAACTAATAAGACAGTTCAATAATTTATATAGATATTTTTTTAAAAATATTTACATTATTTTATCTATATACTGTGGGCACACCTGATTTTTGTAGGTGTCGGCGGGCCGCATAAAACACCTCGGCGGGCCGCATGTGGCCCGCGGGCCGTAATTTGCCCACCCCTGGTCTAAAATATTGTGATGTCGGATTTTCAATATCTTTTCTAGTTAACGAGATCTAAACGGGACGGACGGACAGACGGACAGACATTGCGCACAAAACTAATAGCGTCTTTTCCCCTTTCGAGGGCCGCTAAAAAAATATGAACGTGAAATACTTTATTAATGTCTCATTAGCTCCCATCTCTCTCTCTCTCTTTTTCTTTCTCTTTCCAAATCTTTATTTTGTTGCTATCTCTTGATATGTCTCTATTTGTTTCTCTCTCTCTTTCTTTCTCTTTCCAAATCTTTCTTTTGTTGCTATCTCTTGATATGTCTCTATTTGTTTCTCTCTCTCTCTCTTTCTCTTTCCAAATCTTTCTTTTGTTGCTATCTCTTCATATGCCTCTATTTGTTTCTCTCTCTCTTCCAAATGTATCTTTCTTCTCCTTCTCTCACCCCTCTTACGTTTTTTTCCCTTTCTTTCTCTCTTTTCGTATTCCCTCCTTCTTTCTATCCTGGTGTCTTTTTAATATTCTTTTTTTTTCTTTTCCTGACCTTTTCATTTTTTTATCTTTCCATCATTCCGGTGAGAAAGGAGAAGGAGGGATTCAGCGTGGGACTAGCGACCCCACCCTGCTAAACCACAATTGCTACAGAAACGTCAAACTTGACACATAAGTAAATCTTACCATCATTCTTATTCTTTCTGTCATCATATTTCTATTGACGTATTGTGCTGTCTCTGTCTCTTCTCTCTACTGTCTTTTTAGTTTCCTCTTCCTCCTCCTCCTGCCCCCCCCCCCTCTCTTTCACTTTCTTTTTCACTCTTTCAATTTTCAAAATTATTTTCTGAAGTTCAAGGGAGATAAATAATAAATTATTACATTAATAACTATCTAATGACCTGCTGCACTACCTTTATAAGGAGTTATCTTAATATATTAACTCTTTCTCTCCGTAAGTATTTACCACATTCTAGTGGAATCAACGTTGGTATCGTCAGTTAGGAGAGAAAGAGTTAATACAATTAAATACATTTTGTGACGTTATTGTTAAGGCATACATTTCTTATGGTCATTTTGGGAGATTCAACTTCTGGTTTCATCAAGATGCCCAACGATGAGAAGCAGATGATATGAGACTTATGGAGACACACCAAGTCATGTCATAATGTCATGTTATAATGAAATATAGCCAAGTACATCTAAAGGATGCCTTCGCATTGAACAATTCCAGGTGTCAGAAAATAAATGTATTGCACATTCTTTTCTTAATTATATTTTTATTATAGCTTTTATATAGCGCTACTTGCATGCTTATAGCATGCTCAGAGCGCTTTGGTCCAATCTCATTTGTGGACCAGTATCTAGGAGCTGGTTTTCCGTGCTGCCTTTAGGCGCTCAGTAAACACAACTCTGCCCGAGTCGGGTGTCGAACCTCGAGCCCCCTTCTAGGTAGCCAAGCCAAGCCAAGTTCAAGCGCACTTAGCTTCTCGACCACGCTTCCCAATATGATCATCAATGAACTGTCTCGACGGAAAACGACTGTATACAATTTAGACGTTATGTCTGCTTCAAGATTTACATACGAAATCATTACATTAAAATATAATTTGATAATTTATTTATTATTTTGCAACAGGAGAAGATCCCTGATTTGATATCCAACTATTTATTTTATGCATTTATTGTAGTTTATATTTTAAAAGCTAAATGTTTTTCGAGTAATTTTTGTTTGCTGTACTATGGCATCTCTCTCAACTGGTGTAAGGACTGTGGATCATGATGGAATTGATCAGCCGCCGCCGTGGAGAGTGAAAGTTCGAGTTTCTCTCAAATATTTAGGCTCTAAACTGGCGGCAACGCAAAATGCATTCTTCCTACAGATAATGTCTGGACTGTTTTCACTAAATGCTCTAAGCTGAAATCCAAGTCTCATTTCTATGTCAAGAAAAAATCTAAAGAAACTCGGATCTGTGCAGACGTGAAATGGCTCCATAATGCAGGTGAAAGGCGATAGGCCTGGCATTTAAAAATGTGCTTATTTCGCCTCACAATTTTGATACAAAGGGAGAATGAATGGGCCACGTTGTGAAAACAGGGCTAACGTTCTTCCCAATCTTGAAAACTTTTTTTTCCCCAGAAATAAATACAACCAAAAATAAACAAGCGCCGGAAAAAATTATCAAGAACTTTTTACTCGGAAATCAGGATAAAATCAGTAAATTCAATCCGAGAAGAAATAGCGTTTTAATGCAACAATGTTTACTACAGAGTTAATGCTCAAACATTTGATTGTTTATGGAAATCTCTCTCTCTCTCTCTCTTTCTGTCTCTCTCTCTCTGTCTCTCTCTCTCTCTCTTTCATTTTGTTTCTCTTTTTTCAAATTAACCGTTTAATCGACATTGGCAAGCAATATGTTACTGTAAAATGATTGTAAAATGGTTTCCATGTTTTGGATGCTCCTTCAGAGTTAAAAATAATTTACTTCCTAGTCCGAAACTCCCGCAGGATGACTGGGGATGGCAGCGGGCTGGGTATGAACATTGAACCATCCAGATAACCAAACGACAGTCCAGTGCGCATACAGCACAACTAGGCGACTATTCTATTACTGCTTGGAATGACTAAAAAAAAAAGAGATAAATTTTACAGATATTCTTAAACATTTTTGAAAAAAAACATTCCACGAAATGCCACTGAAGACAGAATTGACTGAAACATGAACCGGGGATGTGAGGAGAATGTAACATTTCCTAGTCGAGCTGTAGTATAGCAGATTAGCCAAAGCCTGGTCCATTGTGTAGATACCCCTGGAACACTGAGCTACCTTCAAATAACTTCAGATACTTATGGGTCAAATGAACAATATCTCTTGAGCCTCAACATATATACCAGCATGATGCCAAGTTACACGAATTGAATATTTGTTTACGTTATCGAACAAGGGCTTAAGCAAGAATGGAAAAGAAAAAGTCTTAATATAGAATTACTTCCCTTGGATCTCTAGAAAATTTGTTGTCATCAAAAAATAAAAATTAAAAAGAATTTAAAAAAAAAAAAAGGGGGGGGGGGGTTATTACTATAACGTGACTTTAGGAGACAGGATGTCAACTTGTATATAACTTGACTTTAGGAGACAGGATGTCAACTTGTATATAACTTGACTTAAGGAGACAGGATGTCAACTTGTATATAACTTGACTTTAGGAGACAGGATGTCAACTTGTATATAACTTGACTTTAGGAGACAGGATGTCAACTTGTATATAACTTGACTTTAGGAGACAGGATGTCAACTTGTATATAACTTGACTTTAGGAGACAGGATGTCAACTTGTATATAACTTGACTTTAGGAGACAGGATGTCAACTCATGAAAGGATTTGGGAGACAATGTTTCTTGGCTCTCTTCAGTAGACACTATGGTAAATACAAGTCATAATATGTTATGTAGAAACATGTAGTCATTCATAAGTAATGTAGATATGTAGAGCCCTTGACGTTAAGGGGCCTGTCTACAATTGAACTCATAGAGACTTCAAAATAACATAAAGAGTTGTACACACTTTAAACGCAGGAGCAAATGCATGTTTAAAAGAAATAAAGAATCCCATTCAGATATTGGATCTATTTATTTCTTTGGCCAATGTTTAACGAGGGTTTCATGTGGCCAGCGCAACGACCAACCGCCTTTACTTTCCCAAACTAATGTCAGGTATCCAGTAGAGTTGGGTGGAATCTCGAAATAAAAAATCCCAGCCTTACTCGTGTTTTGAACCCGAGACCTCTTCGATGAGAATCCAAGCGCTTTACCACAAACCACTACGCCAC
This sequence comes from Biomphalaria glabrata, assembly GCF_947242115.1. Classification (NCBI taxonomy): domain Eukaryota; kingdom Metazoa; phylum Mollusca; class Gastropoda; family Planorbidae; genus Biomphalaria; species Biomphalaria glabrata. The sequence goes on along the minus strand of NC_074717.1, from coordinate 9,947,541 downwards.
CAATACATGTACAATACAAACATATTGTTTATTGGGGCGATGTAATTATACACAATTTTGATTTTATAACTTTTTTGAGGCATTTTACGACTCTTTCCACAAGAAGGATTCCGTAGAATGTTTAAAATTTTGCATTTTGACATATAAATAAATTATGGCTTTTACATAGCGCTACTTTCATTCTTATAGCATGCTCAGAGCGCTTTGGGGGTTTCTAGGAGAAGGTTTTTCCTTGCTGCCTTCAGGCGCTCAGTAAAGCTCAAACCTCGAGCCCCCTTCTAGGTAGCCAACCCCAGCCAAGTTCAAGCGCACTTAGCCTCTTGACCACGCTTCTTACTGCAAATTCCTTTTGTTTAAGTCTAGCTTGTACTATTTCTCCTAGTTAGAAGTTTGCAGGTTACATAACATTAAATAAAGAAAGGGTGTGACTGAATTTTGAGAGTCAACCGACTTCATCCAAAACAATTGAGCAGTGATTCTCAAACTTTTACCTTTGACGCCCCGCATAACGTTTACGTATTTTAGAAATAGTGTTTTGTAAATAATTTTAAGGTGTTTTGTATAACCGAAAAAACGTTGATTCTGTAAATAGTGGAAGCGCCGTTAGATCAGCCAAATGTTATTCTACTTTCTGAGCTTCATAACTTCTTTTTTCTGGCGTCTTCAACGCATTTTTCTCCCCATAGTAAGAAGAACCCAAGTCAATGTTAAAGTATAACAAAGTGGGACATTCCAATAATGAAGTATTTTCTTGGAATCTGTCCTAGTAAAAATAAAGAAAGAGGCAGCATTGCCAATACTGTTATGATGCAAAGGATGTTTGAGGTACATATAGCGCACGTATTTTCAAAGACAAATTAAGATACACTTCGTGTTAAGTAAGAAGCGAACTTAACGAAGTTAAACGAGGAAAAGAATTTCAAACTTTCTGACCATTCGAGAAGAATCTCGTAAGCGGAGAAGATTTGAACCCCCTTCTTCAAAAAGTTTTGAATCGATATTGTTGCTAACGCCTCTATTGAAAGCGGTAGACATTTTAAAAGATCCTAAATAGGAAATGATACGAAGTCTTTAACTTTTTAAACATTGATAAAAATGTCATTTTACTGGGCTAATATTGAAACGTTAATTGATAGCAACAATGACATTACAACTTTTTATCCTTGTAAAGCAATTCAAACGGTTTCACCCCCTCCCCATTGCTCAGGACGTCGCGTTCCTTATGACTTCGTGTCCTGCCCCCCAATTTAAATAAAAAAAAGCTCCAGTTGCAAGCTTGTAATAGGCTTGTTGTCCAAAGAGCACCCTCCTGTTTAGCAATACGTCTTGAAGCAGGTCTGTTGTGTTCACGCCAAAAAACAACAAAAAAAAAAAACGTCAATAGTACGATGATCGTAGATGGTACGCTTGTCGGAATAAATTTATCAGTTCTGTCGTAAAAAGGAAGTAGAACCGCGTTGGTGAAGAGGCAATTCAAATGTTTTCTTTAAAAGAATATTTTGAATCCATTTTGATGCTAAGTTAAAAATGTTTTATTTAGAAGATGAAACGACGACTCTTAAATTAATTTTTTTTTTAAATTTGATAATACTTAGTAGTAGTGCTGTTTTTATCTGATTAATATTCAAATATAGAAAAACTACAATGCAAATAATTGTTCAAATTGCATGTGGACATTTTTACCAATAAAACAAGAAAAACATTAAAAATACTTTTTAAAAAAAAAAAGGCCTATATTTAGTGTAAATGTATCAATTAGTTTGGATCATTCAAGTAGCCGATTGACCTAGACATATAAATATGTGCGATAAAAATATTTTTACCAATTGTTTTTGTTCAGCTTTTAACTTTCTCAACGCGCTATGATCCTATCACTTGTCTGGACCAGTTGGGAAAGGAGGAGGGAAGAAGAGGGCGTCTTGTGAGTGAATGTTTACAGGATCGTTTTTTTTAAATGTTCATTCAGGTCTCACGAATCCTCACCACATCTTTCATATACAATTTCTTTCCCTTGTTCAAAATATTAAACAAAAGAATTAACTACTAAAAGTTAATAAACAAACTTTTTTTTTATTGGTTCTTGTATTGTCAAGTAAAAGAAATAATTTAGGCTAAATCCGAGTTTGGGTGTTGGAGAAATAACAAACTTTTTACCATACAGACAGACAGAGTGAGTTGATATAAGCTTTGTAAAAAAAAAGTATAATAAGACCTAATAAACATATAGAGATCTAGATGACTACAGTAGATATGTTTGAGCATGTTTGTGTAGATTTCTAGGAAAATTTTGTATGCGTCTGCTTTTGCCAAGATATAACTTTCCCACTTGGGTGTCATATTAAAAATATGCTGGTAATGTTATAAGACATGTGCAGCCCACGACTCGCGGTTCATTTCCGGCCAGCGACCCGGATCTATCCGACCTGTAATAACCTCTGCCTGCAGTACATTATAAAGCAGCTTTGCTTCGACAGAACTATGGTTGTATTGTTTCCATACAAGTCGCGATTATCTTTTTTTTTTGGTAGTCCTGATGAAGAATTAGATCTAGTTTGTAATTCAATCTGCTGAACAATTAAATATATGCACACTGACCTCGAACGCCCTTTCACCTTTTCAATTATTTTTTTTAACCGATGCGGCCACAGTGGGCCCCGCACTTTCATAGGCCCCGCGCTAATTTTAGGTGTATAATATTAAATTAAAGCATTATAACTGATATTACAAGTTTCCCGCGGGCTCCTGATTTTGCACGGGCTAATAGAAATCTCCTGAAAAATAGACAAAATTGTCATGTTGAGATGTCATTTAATTACTTGAGGTCAACAATTCACGAAGATAGATTGAACAATTTGGCATTTGAGAGTGATTTATGTAGGAAACAAAATTTCGATAATATACTGTATGACTTCGCTACACGCAAGGCTAGTAAAGTTAACTTGATCGAGATATTGTACTTGATAAAGAATGAATAAAATGCAATTTTCACTTATTATCCTTCTCCCTACTAGACTGGGCCCCGCGCAATCTGTTTCGCATAGGGTCCCGCAATTGTTAGGACCGGCCCTGCCTTTCGTCATATGCATTTGTTGTGATTTCTCCGCTACCACCTGGTCTAAGCGTTGCTGCCCAGATTACCTGGCTATTACGTTTTTAATACTGCTGTATTGGCCAAGAGGTACTCCAAAAAAAATTAAGCCTCAACGGCTCATTAATGCAATGTGGGTAGAAGTTTGATAGGCCGGATGGAACCACGTCATGGTCCAGATTAGACCCGGTCCAGTTTTTGCGACTCTGACCTAACATAAGATGTCAAATTGAGGCGTAGTTTGTGTTTTGTGGTCAATTCTTTATTGAAAAAGGAACTAGTCTTTGCAATTGTTTTTTTGTCCTTGTATCACAAGACAATTTCACACCTATAGGAGATTTTTCCGAAATACTAATCAATGTCAAGGGCGTGAACTTCACTGTTGCCAATTAAATAGAAATTTGAAATGAGTAACTAATTTTAACACTATCTCAAGCGTAGTAGTTTTATTTGTATCAGATTTACTTTATTATTGCTTGGTACTTGCACACTAGTTTTTAAATAACTTTTAGGTCAGAGGTTCTAAAAACTTTATTTTAGTTCAGGGACACCTTTAAAAGCCAGACGATATTAACGGACCTCCGACGCAGCCTGATTGGTCTGCCCAAAGGGCATATTTCTAAAGTTGCTGGAATAAGCAAAGTCTCCGCAATCGTGTGTGCTTTTGTTTTTCTCTGCGCTATTTGCAATGCTATGATATAAGAACTCTGTAGAGCTTTTTTTTTTCACTGTTGTCGCAATGCTAATAATTGTCTCCATATAGACATACATTCTTTAGATTTAGAATGTTGAAGAATGTACCGGGTTTGTCTATTAGTTCATTATGATTTGTTCCAACCTGAAGCTTCAGTTTAGCAAGTCTCAAACGTTCGTTTGATAACGCACTCAAACAAAAGGCACATTTTTTTTTGACTAATCACTTTTGCATTTAAACGGTGTATACTAATAGATATATCCGAATTGTAAACATTCAGGAGCTTATTACATAATTTTGCCTTACGAGGTGCGGCCTCTCTTGCGGCATCATGTCTCATTGTCACTAATTCTATTATACTCTTACTCTTCTTCAGATGTCAGCTTACATTTCAAACATTTATCAACAGTCTAACGTGGTGAAGCAGAGAAATCAAAAGAAACGCTCTGATTGGCTTGAAAAGCAGAGAAATTAAAAGACCCACTCTGATTGGCTTGAAAAGCAGAGAAAATGAAAGTCTGCTTTGTGAAATAAGTACATTCGCTTTTCATGTGCAAAATAAAATTTATTTCCAGGACTGTTAACAATCATTTTTCTTTTGACAAGCTCCGCCAACAATGACATCGTCATAAAATAGTTCGTAATAGACATATTAAACAGTAGCGAGGAGCCAGCTGATTATTATTCAAACCAGAGCTTTTTTTAGTGTAAGTACTCACCGGTACGGCGTACCGGCACATTTTTCAATGTGGGGACAAATTATTACTTTTTTTTTTTATATTTTAACGTTTTTTTTTATTAATACATTAGTAGTTAGGAGATCCATCCCTGAGTACCGACACCTATCTTTCTTTTTATACAAAAAAAAAAAAGCACAGATTCAAAACTATCCAATCGGATAAACTAACGTTTAACAAAGAACTTGTTATAAATGTATACACTTTTTATATATCCGCGGACACTTTACAAGAGTGAAAGCTGAATATTTTGAAATAACTTTGTGCTACAAAAGGAAGAGTTTAGAACATTTGATTCTGCAGAGCTAAAAAGTGCACAGAAATTATCATGTAACTTTTAAAAACCAAAGGCTTATTTACACCTCCTTTATATTATACACCAGATGCACCATATTGCTAGCTATTTATAGTTTTTTCCGCCATATATGAAAATCTCTAATAGGAAATGACACCTTAAAAAATGAAAAGCACCACGCTAAGGGTCGGTTATGGCCCGCGGTCCGTATTGATTGAACCTGACGCTCTAGAGTTACAGAGTTTATTTGATCTTATCAGTAAGTCATAATTTTAATTTCAAGCTTTGGAACAAATTTAAAATTAAAAAAGAAATGATAGTGTTGTGTCAACTAGTGCTAAATGTTTTAGTATGTCATGGGTTGTTTTGTTTTTTACGATCACATGATCACATTATTTTTTAACCAAAGTGAAGACCTAATTAATCTAATTACATCATTTTAAACTATTAAGTCCATTATATCATTAATTTTCATGTTCCCAAAAAATGTGTGCTCAACTTATGATATAGTTTTACCCGTTGGTTAAACAACAAAATTAAAGTAGACATGATAAAGGAAGCTTTACACGCAAACTCGAAGGCGGGCCTTTGGGCCAGTCATACTCTGTCATACTAAGTTGCACACACACACGTGCACTAACATATGTTAACGCAAACTTCCTTTCAAATATTTATTTAACAGTTTTGGTTTTTAAATATGTGCAGATCTTGACATTTTCTGCTTTGGATGTGGCAAAATATGTAGGTCACAGCTGGGCCTATGAAGACACGTGGTACACATCACACTTCAATAGTTATCAGACTTGAAGACAGACTTGATTTTAAAATCAAAAGGGTACTTTTCCTGAAGAATGAACTGTTTGATTGTTTTATAGGTTTTGGGTGTTACTTTGAGTTGATATAATCTACATCCTAGTCTAAACCTCCCGCAGGGTATGAACCCGGGACCATCGAGATGACCGAACGACAGTTCAGCGCGCATACCGTACGACCAGGCATCCATCCTACTTTCCTGAATATATTTTAAAGTATGGTTCATTCATTTAGGTTCTTACCAATAATGACTTCTAGACAGAGGAGCTTGAGTTAACAAGGTCAGTTCTTATCTAGATATCGTGACCATAGATTGTTCTATTAGTCTGCAATGAAAACGGTCTTTTTTTCACATCTAGAATTAATTTCTTATTTGAATTTTTACTTTAATTTCCTTTGAAAGAAAAGAAACATGAAGTTTTCTATAGAGTGGTGTAGTAAAGAGGTGAAGCACCCCAAGTTCAAATCCATATCTATCTATCTATCTATCTATCTATCTATCTATCTATCTATCTATCTATCTATCTATCTATCTATCTATCTATCTATCTATCTATCTATCTATCAATATCAATCATCTATCTATCTATCTATCTATCTATCTATCTATCTATCTATCTATATATATATATATATATATATATAAATATATATATAAATATATATATATATATATATATATATATATATATATATATATATATATATATATATATATATATATATATATATATATATATATATATATATTCAGACAGACAACATGCTACACCACTTTTAAGAAGAACATTAAGACCTATCTGTTTAAAACTTTTTTAGATTGACTGTCATTTCAGCTGTCGTGTTTGTGTTTGTAATGTTATTACAGCGCCTTGAGCCTACATTTTGTTTGTTAACAGCGCTTTATAAATAAAATTATTATTATATATATATATATATATATATATTATAGTGGGCGATGTGTTACCTAAGCGCCAATGTGGCTTCAGAGCTGGTAGAGGTACACCTGACATGATATTTGTTCTGCGACAATTACAAGAAAAATGCAAAGAACAGAGCCTAAGCCTATACGATGACTTTGTGGACTTCAGCAAGGTTTTCGACACGGTCAGTCGCGATGGTCTGTGTAGGATTTCGGCCAGGCGCGATTGCATGTACTGCCCTCCCCGCTCTAGCACAATAAAAATTGAAAAAAAAAATATGTGTGCTTGTATTTATGACTTGAATTAAAACCTTCAGAAAGAATTATAAGGGTACTTTTATTTATTTTTTTTATTAAATGGATTTATTGTATAACGGAAATTGGTACTTATACCAGTAAAGTTTAAAATCTCTTTAAATAAAATAGATTTAGAATTTCACATTTTCACATTTAGATCTAGTAACAAAAGAAATATAAACAAATTTGCTAGAATTCAATGAAACATTTGACATGTTTTAGTGTAAAGTACATGCTTGACTGCTATAATGCCAATGTGATATTTTCTTGTCTAACCACTCAACATACAACTAAAACTATTGCAAAACCGTTAAACGCGCAAGGAAAAATACGCCAGGTGGTCTTGTCATTATGGACTACACACTAGACTACATTAGGCTCACATGTGTCTACTACGTATATCTGACCAGGTTGTTAAAATATGTCGGACACAGTCTATTTACTTTTTCACGGGGGAGGGTGTCACTGGATGTGTAACTATTTTAGTGTAAAGATAGATCTACATGCATGCTTGACTAACCATGACAGAGAGCTATTTTCTTGTCTAACCACTCAACGTACAACAAACGCTATTGCATAACGCGCAATGAAAAAAAACGCAGGGTGGTCTTGTATTCATATACTACACACGTACAGTACACTAGGCCTACATGTATCTATCTAACCAGGTTGTTTCAATCAGTCGGACAAACTTCATTTACTTTTTGGGCAGGGAGGGTTTGGATTAAGAAGTTGTTTTTTTCTATCTATACACTTAACTGTAGATTTAGACCTAGATCTCAATAATGAGTCCAAAGACTAGATTCAATTATACGCTTTGGCCACATCTAAGGTTTAAGTTATAAAAAAAAGGATTGTAGGCCTACTTGATGTTCCTGCAGTTAATAAATTATTGTTTACCGCAAATGAATTGTTAAAGCCACTACATTTTGACCTAACATGCTTATCAGATTCCCACTATAAACTAACAGAAATTAAACACCAGCATATGACGTTGAAAAAAATTTGAACAACCTGTCGCAGTTACCTATGTAGTTGTACAGCAGAATTATTTAATTATCTATTTAATAGCGCAGCTTTCATCAACTCTTGATGACGCAATTTGCGTTATTTTTGGGTGTAGTAACTGATCTCCCATTGTCGATTCGTCATAATTTTTTATGACGTATATTGTCTTAGCTCGTCTGGTGCATTCACGTCATTCTGATAGACTGAAGCAAGCTATATTTTGGTCAGTTCTTGATTTTTCCTTGGATCTGATATTGGATAGCCTTATCGTTGTCCTTAGTAAATATTGTTAAAGGATTATCTTGACCCCTGTTTAGGGGTATCAGTTTTAGGCTACAGGACTGAGGTTTTCATCTCTGGTTATCTGTCTGGTGTTTGATTTACGAGTCTGAGGTTCTGGATTCCAGACTACGGGTTGCTGTGTCCAGACCTGGTGATTCAGTTTAAAGTTGTGAGCTTTGGTGCTACTTTGAACTCTAATATTAGGTGTCGGTGAGCAATATATTGACTAGAAGATAATTTGGAATTGTCCTGACATTTGAACATACAGTTTGATGAGTTGTTTCATTGAGTTGTGGTCTTGAAAGATTGTGTGGTCAATATTACTGAACCTTATAGGTAAAGGTGATTATATATATTGTTTGTATTATAAATTCTATTAAGTATTTAAACTAAAATATATTATACTACACCATATTATATATCTTCTGGTATTCACATCATTTTCATTATTCATATATCAGTTCATTGTATAAATATCATTGTATTAAATTCATAATTTTCATTTCAATCATCATACACCTCGTTTATTAGTTTATGCACAACTGGGTGTGTATGGTGTGACAGTCGGGCTGAACTTTGGGACCAAAATAACATATGATATTGTTACGTATTTCTGAATCTTCTGGCTAGATGTATTAGTTGGCACAAAAATAAAAACACAGCGAAGAACTTGACGACTAAACTTTCAGTTTCATATAACTTTAATGACTATTAACTCTAACAATTCGTTACTGTAACAAGTAGCGTAGAAGACTGTACAATATCTGTCAGTTTACAGTTAGCTATACTTCGTTGCAATTCATCTCTTCTCAACTTGAATCGAGCCGTATTCCACAGAACAGACCAACGACACACTTCCCAGTGTCGCTCCAGGTCTCCCAAAGCTGAACCAAGTCGTACTCAAGTCTACCGAATCAGAGCCGCACACGTCTTACATCGACTGTATCAACTATAACGGCTCAAGTCCACTGTAGTTCGCTGTATAGACTTTAACGACAGTAGTCCACTCCAGTTAACTCTACCCTAGTTAACTTGCATCGAGTCGTACACATTTCACTTCCACTAGAGCCGCACACGTCTTACATTGTCTGTATCGACTGTCACGACTCACTCACGACTGACTTTCACATTAACTCTCTGGCTTATATAGAGTCCCTAATCGATCCTCCAAAGTTGCACAAACACTGCCAGTAACCTCTGGAATAACACGTGAGGAAACGTCACATCCTGTCTTTGTTTTTACATGTAGATTCCAGAGAACACCTGCTGCAGTGTCATCAAGCCGGGGTCACACGTACTGACCTCTATCTGTCACTGTTCATTAGTAACTGCCCACTTCTTAGATCTGTTTGTCCCCTGGAACAACACGTGAGGACACGTCACATCCTGTCTTTGTTTATACGCGTAGATTCCAGAGAACACTGGCTGCTGTGTCATCTCGCTGGGGTCACACGTTGACCTCTACTTGTCTAGATCTAGATACAGATCTAATCCTAGATCTAGAATTTTATCTAATTTAGATCTAATCTAGGTCTAGATCTAGATTTAGAAATAGAATCCACTAGGCTATATCTAGACTAGAACTCGTATGGATTTACACGTTTAATCTTTAGATAACTAGACCTAAGCCAATGTTATGATCATTAATAGTAGGCCTTTTGTTTCCTTGTAATGGTGTACTATATGCTGTTCGTATCCGATTCATTCCTAATGAAATACTACTGTTTACATAATAAATAAATCTGCACCACTAAGATGTCAGAAGATAAATTATTGCCTTAATAATTAAAATTTGTTCAAATTATTAATACATATATTGATATCTGGGCTCTATTTAGTCTATTTTGTCAAGTGTAGGCCCCTATAATGAGGATATGTCAAAATTGCGCGCTATAAAAGTAGTTCGTTATTTTTTAAACTTATAACTAAAACGAAGTTCGTATCAAAATTATTTTTAAAGCAATATTTGAATCAGTAGTCTATTCAATGAGTTAGTTAGTTAATAAATGGAAAATCTATTTTATTATGATCCATTGACACTTTTACCATTGTGACCTTAGATGCAATTTTTTTGACCAATGTGCAAATCTATAAATGAAGCTTGAGTTGTTAATGACCTTTTAAAAAGAGTTATCTCCCCTGAAATTTTTTTATTGAAAGTGGTGTAATCTTTTAAAAAATCTGCTTGTATATATAATTTTAAAAATTAGATGGTTCACTTTCGGAAAAGAAAAAAGTAGCCATTGCATAAGAACTTTGAATGATCTAAAATATCATGATGTCCAATTTTCGTTTTCTCTTCTAGTTTCTGAGATCTAAACGGGAAGGATTGAAGGACAGAGGGACGGACGGACGGACAGACAGGCCACACAAAACAAAATAGCGTCTTTTCCCATTTCGGGGGCTACTAAAAATCAAGCTTTTGTTTTTGTTATTAAATATTATTAGATTTAAATTTTCATTAACATTTTTTTAAAGTAATGTAACATAATACAAACGAATATTCACATTTGACTAGAGTAACACCTTTAGTAAAATCACTAAATTTAGAAAGCCTTCAAGACAGAAGGCTCAAAAGTAAAGTAGCAATCATACATAAAACACTGAACCATAATCTTCATATACAAAAACAAAATTTAATAAAATACTCTGAAAGACACAAAGATAAAGGCACATTCCTCGTCCCATATGCTAGGACAAATTTGTACAAATGCTCCTTCTTCCCTAGTGCTATTAGAGCATGGAATGGGTTGCCTGAGCTAGCCATGAAAACCAGTGACTTGGCAGAATTTAAGTCATTGGTTAATATGCATGACAAAATGCATGACGCGTAGGACGTAATCATCTTCTTTTTTGAAGTAACGTCTGTATTATATAAGATAAGATAAGAAGATACTCTACGGAGAGGTTTCAATAAATCATTGTAGGAGTATATAACAAAATTAAAGTTTAATCTATCGAGGATATTTAATTATAGATTTAAATGTTTGAAGCTTGATGGAAAAAATGTTCATCGCCTATCAGAGGTCTCAGGTTCGAGTCCAAGTCTTGATTCTATTAGAATATTTTAAAACACGCACACAACATACACTCGGATGCACTAAAAAAGATGGCATCAAATACCCTAAAAAAGTACCCATCGGATGCCATCTTCTGCTACACAGATGGGTCCGTACTTAAGGACCCCTTGAGAGCCGGGTATGGGGCCTTTATATCTTATTCGGACCACGACCCAGACAAGCTGTCAGGCGCATGCGGCCTCGCCGCATAAAGTTTTGACGTAGAAATCACGGCATTACGCCCTATAGGGGACAAAATCCGTAAAAAAAAACCCCGTTGCAACGACTTTTGTATTGGTCCCCGATTCTAGCTCCTGCCTCCAAGCCATGGCTGGCTTGGTAGGAAAGTCACCCTTGGTAATAAAGGCATTAGGCGCCGCAAATAGCATCCGCCTATTAATTGGAGCTGTCATCTTTATGCAGTGGGTGCCCTCGCACTGCGGCGTGGGGGGTAAAGAGGCGGCTGATGCTCTAGCACGAGAAGGAGCGCTGGCCGTGCCCACTTTCGAAGCCCCAAGTACGTTTAACCAAGCTACGACATTAATCCGAGAGTTGGTACATGACAAGTGGTTGAAATCCTGGGATGGCTCCAACAAACCCCACGGAGTCTGGCAGCTCACTCGGACGGGACGATCCATGGTGGAGGCTGAAAAGGTTGGAACAATCAATCATCGCGCAGTGTAGGACAGTGCACTGCCCTGTTGGTGCTTATTTTGCTCAGTTCCGGCCGAACTTTGATGCCCGATCCCAACTACAATATGGGAGGTTTGAGCTAAAATGTAGATTATGTTCAATTCTAAAGGAACATCTGAATCTAGTTGATACTTGTGCTGTGCTACGGTCAAACTAGTTTGTATATGTTTATTATGTCTGGAGTACATAACAGATTTTTCTGGTCCTAACATATGAAAGCCAAATTCAATTTTAAGATGATAGAAAGTAAAAAAAAATCCCCTTTCAGACCTTCCGATGGATAGGGCAGATGATGTAAAGGTCATTTGTTTATGTGGCCAACGATTAACGAGAGTGTCATGTAGCCAGCACAACGACCAGCCACCTTTATTTTTTGTCCAACTTTTGTGGTACCCATTATAGCTGGGTGAACTCTAAGGTGCCCGAAAATTTAAAATCCCAGTCCTCAACAGGATTCTAACCCGGGACCCCAGATTCGGAAGCCAAGCGCTTTAACGCTGAGCCACCGCGCCTCCTTTGCAAAAAACAAACAAACTATAACGGTCTAAGCAGAGTTTTCCTGTGTGACAAATTAGCTAATTTGTAATTCTTTCCCCAAACTTATATATAACCTGTTCTCTTTCTAGGAAATATATACCTCTAGTTATAAAAGTAGTAGATTTTACTACAAACTCATGCTCAACTAATGTCGACACAACTTAAGGCACACATAAAGATATTGATTATTCAAATAAGTTTTATTGTATTGTTCACATTTACATTCAGAAAATCCCGAACACTGTCACATTAAATGCTTCAAACCAAAGTCTTGATCATGGATGCTGCTTTGTCTGATTTAACCAAAAACTGGGCCTCCGGTCAACTGGTGGAAGTATCTAGATGGATGAAACAATGAGAAACATTAAATCTTTTTGAACTATATCCTTAAGAAAAGCTGAAAATAGTTGTGTTTTCCTTTTTAGTTTATTAAATTATTAAATTTATTATTTATTTTTCATTGTATGTAAATATGCAAAACTAGATCTTTCTCACATTCTCGTTATGGCATTAAGGAAATCTCCATACATCTTCAATAGAGACAGAAAACTACAGTAGACCTGACTGACCAAACGAGTTGTGCATTTAGTTCTATTAGAACGATTGGTCTCGCTTCAACACAGGATATGTACGCTGAAAATAACATTAGGATCTGTTTTTTTTATAAGGATGCCATTTGTTATAATCCCCAGACTTCCACATCTAGCACCGTGGTAGACTTGGTACTATGCTGATCTAATTTCCATTCCTTTTACCCATTGTGCAGCCTTCAGACTCATTACGTATTTTTTTACCACCAAGTTCAACACCTCTAGAAAATCTTCTCCTTTTAGTGGTAGTGTCCGGGGAGTGGGTGGGTGAACAAGAAGGGCTATGGGCATTGTGCGCGTTACTTAGGCTTTTAAACGAGACCAATCATCTATTAACTCTATAGTGTGTTGACAAAATTTCTGCCTTGCCTTAAAATGCCCAATTTGCAGGTGCCTAAATTTACAGTTGCCTAAATTTCGTGATGCCCGAATTACCCGGTGTCTAAACATCCACTGAATAAATTACAGGTGCCCACATTTTCAGACACCATACATACATACACTAATTTTATCATGGAGAACAACTGTTTCAGTGATTCACGATAAATTCTCTCAACAACAGAAAATGTACTAAATTATTTGAATGACGAGAGTTCTCTAAGAAGAGCTATTAAGCTGATCTAGTTAACAGTTCACTATGTACTTAGTTCACTATGTACTTAGTTCACTATGTACTTACGTCACAAACTCGTTGTGGTTGACGAGGTCGTTCTGGTTGGCGTCAGCGTTGGTGAAGAGTTTGTTAAAATCTGATTGGTCAAGGAATCCGTCGTTGTTGTAGTCAACCTCGTCAAAGAGACGTAGGAGGGCGCGGTGAGTTTCTGGGTTGTTGAGGTGATGAGTATCTACTTCCTGTCTGTACTCTTGTCTGGAGATTTGATTGTCTCCGTTAGTGTCAAATCGCTGAAAAATATTTCGTTAAATTACGAGCAGGCAACATTTTTTTAACGTGTACCAATAATATAAGCTCTTATCTTTAACATCAGGCCTAAATAGTACTAAATAATACAAAGGCTTTAGAGACTTTCACATAGTTGTTAACATTAAAGATCTATTTAGAGTCTTAGACTATGTTATCTTTATCGTAAGAATCTCAAACATTATTAAATTATATAAAAACATATTAACAATTACATTTTTGTTTATTATTCTCATTAGTATAATTCTGTACGTTTCAATTCAAAGATTCAACCATTAAAGTTGCGTTTTTTTAATATTTACTACTCGAAGGTCACTTTGAATTCTATTTTCCAAAATTTGTATAAGTTAAACTCTAAAATCTATTGTTCCTACTTCTATGCATAATGTTTTTGAATCTAGCTGTGTTGTGTTATTTTCCCCTCAAACTTTACGGATAACGGACTTTTTAAGAGCATGAGCACAAAGGTTTGAAACTCATTGCTCTTAGACAACAGGCTTTACTAAATTCACGAATAAAATTAAGGCCTATCATTTTAAAACATATATAGGAATCTTTGCCATTTTAACTCCCAGGTTTCTATTGTTGTTTTTTGCGTTAATATAAAAATTACATTAAATTATTATTATTATTATTTCAGATTTATAAAATAAATAATCTGTTTCTAAATTCGCAGACGTTTTCAAATTAAAATAAATAGCATGTAAGAACAAAGTTCCCAAGTTCCCATTTCAGTTCTTGCAAACCTTGGTCAGATAATGTAAAGTTCAAACTAAGACCAACGGTTAACGAGGATATTAAGAAGGCAGCACAACGACTAATCGCCTAATCGGTACACATTAGAGTTGGATATTTACTGCCATTGGAACTCACGACGCCTTGGTTCAGAAACCAAGTATATTACAAATAAATAAGTTCTGCACATCCCCAAGTTATATACTATTGACCCTTTTAAAGACAATAAATAAAAGTTTAAAGGACAACACTCTCGACACAGAAAACACTTTTGTACCCACTATTATCTATTCACTATAGTTTTATGTTCTGCTAAGCTTTCTTATCGTCCAAACTGATCTTTTAGTATTTAACTCTTCTGTGCTGAAAGTTTTAATTGTCATCGTAAAAGAAAGTTGGAATTCTCATAGATAAAATCATGCACCATTTATACATAAAAATGTTTAATCTCGGCTTGTGCTGAGTTGTGTTAGCTGACCGCCTAAGGACAGAGTGAAAACCTTATCTTAGATAGCCCCTCCCCCCCCCCCCCACAGGTCCACAAAAGTGGTTAGACCATAGCGCACTGAGCATGCTATAAGCATGAACCATCAGAAATACAAAAAGAATAATGTAAAAAAATAAAGGTAATGAACAGCTTACTCTGAAGTACTGTTGGACTTCTCTGGGCTCAATGTTACCATCACCATCAACATCAAATCTGTTGAACTCTTGGTTGGCCAAAAAATCTTGGCCGAAAGCCAGCATTGGCAAGCAGATCAACAAGGCGTAGGCAAACATGGTTCTATGGAGAGAGAGTAAATATATATATATAACCTCATATATAACCTAATATCCAATGAAAACGTCTTATATCCTCCTATAACGTTTTATACCATCTCATAACGTCCTATATAATCTCGTAATGTCCTATACCATCTCATAATGTCCTATATAATCTCATAACGTCCTATATAATCTCGTAATGTCCTATACCATCTCATAATGTCCTATATAATCTCGTAATGTCCTATACCATCTCATAACGTCCTATATAATCTCATAATGTCCTATACCATCTCATAATGTCCTATATTATCTCATAATGTCCTATGCTGTCTTTAAACGTGAAATAAAACTCCCAGCTCTACAATTTCAGCTCGGTAGCCGAGCTTTTAAAACTAAACACTACACCAGCTTGACAAATATCTAATTACCTTCTGTTGGGTTTGGGCTACAAGGAAGATATCACAGCACAGAGTCAATGACTAGTGAACTTGGTTTGGTAGACTTGTACAACCGAGATATTTATACCTTAGGCCAAGAATAAAAGCATGTTTTAAATGCGTGTGACATTTTCATCTTTTCCGGTGCCGGTTCATCAAACTACTAGCACAAGAACGCAGGGTCATTCGGTCCCGCAGGGTGTTTTCTGGGGGTCGGGGAAGAATAGTCCATTGATTAGTTTTGGGGGTCTTTTTTTTTTAAATATTGAATTAGGTTTATGTTTTGGTAATCATGGTTTTAAAACTAGGACTGTTAAAATTCAAAGGAGGGGGGGGGGAAGTGCGTGAGGAATTTTTAATGTCAATAAGGAAAATGAGATAATTGTGACTTAGTTTTTTTTAATGTTGCTTTTTAACCGCAGTTCTAGGTTTAAAAAAAAATGTAAGATTACTAACGGAAGACGCTAATCTAAAGGAAAGCTGTTTATCTGAGTGTTCTGGACAAAAGATACGAGGCTATCACGTGACCAGCTGAATGTATGAATTAAAGTACTGAGATGAACTCCGTTTGATGGCAAGGCTGGAAGGGCTAGTCCTCCCGTAGAGCTTTATGGAGAAACTGCTGTTAGGCGTAGTGCCTAAAAGCTGCGGACACTCTTGCAAGATATGCGAAACGTTTTCCACCAACTCTCCATAGTGTCGGCATCACTAGCGGATCCAGAACTTCGGATTGAGGTGGGGGAAGCGATATGTTTCCAAACCCGAACCCTACGCACAGTAAATCTTAACCCTAAGCTTAAACGCGCGTACTGCATACACACACACACACATATATATATATATATATCTTGAGGCCTTTCTCTTGACAAAAAGCGTTTTCTTCTATTCTTCACTACAGAAACGCATTCTTATGACATCTCCAGCGCATTTTTCGTCCTATTAAAAAGGACATTTTGAATAATGCTTAACTTGAAAATATTCTAATATGAATTTACAGACCCGCACTACAATACAACAGATTTGTTACACATTGAGATTAAGACTTTGAGAATCGCCGCCGAAAAACAAATAATGAAAACAATAACATTTATAAAAAAAGCTCATTTGTTAGTGATACATTTTGTTCAATAGACATGTTTGTAACTTTGTTTTGTTAAAGAACTATAATTCAAAGCATTGGCGTAGCCAGGATTTTTTTCGGGGGGGGGCGGTTTGGAGGGGATTTTTTTCTCCCCCCCCCTCCCGTCCCCCCCCCCCGGCAAAAATTGTTATATATAGAAATATATATATATATATAATATATATATATATATATGTATATGTTTGTATGGATAAATGTGTGTGTGTACATAATTAATCTCTATTACATTCTGACCCTTCATTCTTTTGAAAGACGTTTATTGTGCCCTACATAGGTTCTTCCTGGAGTTAGTGAAAAAATTGTAGACTCCTCGCCCTTGCTAGCAAGGGGTCTGGGGGAGCGCTGAGCGCGGGGCGAACTTCATTACAAATGTTGCATTGGGGTCTCTGCTTGAACTTTTGAAGTATAACTCTACCGCAAAATAAGCGTCATTCTCTTTTCTTTGATTAACTTTCTTTTGTTCGAAGTCAATGTTCATGAGTTGGTCCATAATAAATTTATTTCCATTGACTAGAATTCGATGGCGTATTATTGGCGTGATTAGATCTTCACCAAAGGAATGTTTGATCTCACAATGGTGTTTCAACGCACTGATGGACAGTCAATTCATTTGTTGAAAAATGTAATCTGCTACAACGGAGATGTGGTCTGCTACAACGGAGATGTGGTCTGCAACAACGGAGATGTGGTCTGCAACAACGGAGATGTGGTCTGCTACAACGGAGATGTGGTCTGCTACAACGGAGATGTGGTCTGCTACAACGGAGATGTGGTCTGCTACAACGGAGATGTGGTCTGCAACATCTATTTTTGAATGAGAAATATACAAAATCCAAAGAAAGAAGAACCAATAAAATCAAAAAGGTCTACTTTTAAACAAGGATGTTACATTCATTACAAGTGCACTCTGTATCCTCTGGAAGTATGTCCTTGTTTATATTCGTCACCAACACTTTTTTTTTTTATTGAAGCTTGACGATCGTTTCATAATTTGTTTGGTAATAATGTACTTTGAGTAATGTCCCTTTCTACTACATATATTCATGTATATGTATATATTCACTATGGTACAAATATGTATGTTACAACACATTAGAGACAAACAAATACAAATTCCGATTAAAAAATTGCCAAAACCCCCCCTCCCCCCCCCCCCCCACACACACAATTTTCCCAAAGGGGTCGCGAAACACAAGGTTGAGAACCCCTGATGTAGACAACACAGGTTGAACTGAGCATTATTATTGCTTGAAAAGCAGCCATCGTAGCCTTGGCCGAGTAGTTTGTTCATGTGTAAAATGTACATAATGTATTCGCTGACAATGAAGTTAGTCACAGGCTCTGCGTCTCTCTAAACAACAGTGACAAAACCTATGAATTCTTCTCGAGTACAATCGCCATCAACAAATCCAACTCTCGAACACATCAATTCAGTGCTAGAGATATCTCCATTTTCATTACCTAAAATACCCAGTACATGCAGTTCATTAATTATGCTTCTGCTCGTATTAGTTTGTTTCATGCTACCGCCAGTGCTCCGTCGATACTAATCAACATTTTGACTCAGACAATTGCCTGTAAAGAACGTTCTTGTATTTCTTCTGTCGTAAACTGATGGACGTTAACCTCCTATTTTATCGATCGCTAACGCTGACCGCAATGAATTCATTCTATATTGATTTCATTGGTCTATAAGTAGAGCTACGATCCTTGAGAGATTGTTATTGTAATCAGATGCCCGAGTTTTGATGTCTAATCGCAAAAATACTGTACAAGGCAGTGTCATAGTTGTGTCTATTTAGTAGATGAACAGTTGATGCTTTATCTACTATTACAGTTATTCTGATTGCTTTTTTATTAAATTTATATTTCTGTTAATAATTGATCCCAGACATCTCCTTATATTATTGAAAGAAAAGGTTTATTTTGTCCATTTCAAAGCCATGTTAGGAGTTCAAAACACTAGGCCTTAACTAAATACAATGGTAATTAGAATTATGTAAAAATGAAAACAAATCGTCGCGATCAATGTGCTATATAATATTGAATGGCAAGCCTATAATAAAGCGTACACGGTCGGACATGAACTAAAGATGAGCCAATTCTAGTTGAATACACCAACAGCTTATCCTTATAACAGTATTTCAGTGGAAGCACTGCATGCTAATTTGCTCGCTAGCACAAGTTAATTGATTTGGAAGTGTAAAAAATTGCTAAAATTTTGGCTACGCAGAATTCAGACGAGTGCATGTACATAGACAGCCATCAATTCATAATAAACCTAGGCTAGTCAACTATAACTGTACTTCAGTCACCAGTGGAAGCACTACTTGTTCAGTTGCTTTTTAGATTTTAATTAATCTGATGGTGCAAAAAAAAAAATGGCTAGAATTTGGCTACTCAGAATCCAGGGGGGTGCAAATGCCGATTGTGCGCAACTAAATACATTGGAAATGAGTAAAAATGTTAATAATATCTCCAGCGTAGTAGCTTTTATTTGTATCAGATCTACTTTATTATCGCTTGGTAGTTGTTCATGAGTTTTTAAATAACGTATAAGTCAGACGTTCTTAAACTTTTTTCAGTTTGGGGACCCTTTACAAGCCTAACGATATTAGCGCACACAGCCTGATTTGTCTGCCCTAATCGCATGTTTCTAAGGCTACTGGTATAATCAAACTCTCAGCAACCGTGTCTACTTTTGCGCTATTTGCAATGTCATAATGTATGAAGCCTTAAGAGTTTTTTTTTATTCACTCTTGTCGTATTGCTAATAAATTTCTGTTTATTTACCTTCAGTCTTTCAATATCATTTGTTTAAGAACTAAACAGATTTGTCTATTATTTCATTATGATTTATTACAACATGAAGCTTCAATGTTTTCGTTCGATAAAGCATTCAAACAAACGGCACATTTTTGGCTGATCACTTTTGCATTTGTACAGTATATACTAATAGATATATCCCAGTTGTAAATATTCAGGAGCATATTTACATAATCCTGTCTGACGAGGTGCGGCCTCTCTTACGGTATCGTGTCTCAGTTCATTGCCACTATTTCCACTATACTCTTTCTTTCTTCTGGCGTCTACCTTACGCTTGAAATCATTCATTGGCCTCCTTCAGTCGTAGAACGACTATGGTTCATCTCAGATCACACTTCCTCATGTGGCTGTGGAGCCCTATTTTGGAGAGACACTCCCGTCCACAGATTTGAGATGAAAGCCTGGGCATTGTTTATGGTCGGAACGATGTCGCCCACACGGCAGTTCCCCCCTCTCCGCGCAGCTGATGTGACGAAAGGAACGGAATATCCAATACAGTTTGGGATCAGTAGCGCCGCAGGATCTGCCAGGCTGTAGCACGGTGTGCCACAGTCTGCCTAAGGGTCACCAGCTCCTGATTTTCCCTCAGGATTGTCTCCCGAAGTCTTTCCCGTGTTTGGGTATAGCCGCAGGGCAGCGGATGTTTGGATTCAGAGTTTTCCTTCTCCTAGATGGATAGCCAACCAAGGCTAACGAGCCCCTCCTGCCCGAAGCTTACTGGTTTAGGCGCCAGTTGCTCGCCTTTGCCCCTTCTCCTGTCTGTAGTAACGGTTCCTCCAGGCTCAGTAACTGAGCCACACGTGAAGGCCAGGAGTTGGACTGGTTGTCAGAGGCTATTTGAGACGCAAGCCATTCGAAGCACTTGAAATATTTATCCATATTCTAACGATTACATGGGCGTGTGAAAAACAATTTAGCAAACACGAATTACCAATGTATAACTTTATAAGTAATTGTAGAATGTGCTCGATTTATAATGACCAGACTGATGTTGGTGTGTCGTAGAGTTTAATGGTCGTCGATTGGAAACTTGAAAACGAGGCTTTGACTAGTTCTTTTGAATGGCGTGATGAAGAAGGGAAATTGAAAGACCCACTCTGATTAGCTTGAAAAAGCAGGGAAATTGAAAGACCCACTCTGATTGGCTTGAAAAGAAGGGAAATTAAAAGAAAGATTGGTTTGTAAAATAAGTACATTTGCTTTTCATGAGCTAATTACATTTTTTTCCAGGACTGTTAACAATCATCGTTGTTTTGACAAGCTGTGTCAATAAATGACGTCGTCGCAGAAGAGTTCGTAATAGACATTTTAAAAAGCAATGAGGGGCCAGCTGATTATTATTTCAACTATCCGATCGCTGAAACTAACGTTTACCTAAGAACTTTTTATAATTGTATACACTTGTATATATTTGCGGACCCTCACATAGTTGGAAAGTTGAATATTTTCTTCCATATTGAAATAAATCTGTGCTACAAATGGAAGAGTTTAAAACATTTGATTCTGCAGAGCTAAACGTGCACAGAACTTATCAAAGAGTTAAAAAAATAAATAGCTTATTAATACTTCCTTTATGTTATACACCGGATACACCTAAATGCTAGCTATTTATAGCTTTTCCGACATATATGAAAACCTCTAATAGGAAAGGACACCTTAAAAAATCAAAAGCACCACGCTAAGGGTCGGATATGGCCCGCGGTCCGTATATCATTGAACCTGACGCCCTAGAGTTACAGAGTTCAATTGATCTTATCAGTAAGTCATAATTTTAATTTCAAGATTTGGAGCACATTTAAAATGAAATGATAGTCTAGTGTCAACTAGTACAGAATTTTTTAGCATTTAACGTTTTTTGTTTTGTTTTTTACAGATCACATGATCACATTATTTTTTAGCAAAAGTGTGGACCTAATTAATCTAATTACATTTCAATCCATTAGCTCCATTATTTTCATAAAGTTTTCTGTTGTAAAAAAAATGTGGGCTTGACATATGATATGGTTTTACATGTTGGTTAAACAACAAAACTAAAGTCGACATGATAAAGGAAGCTACACGCAAACTCGAAGGCGAGCCATGGGGCCAGTTGTACTTACAAATTACGTTATATACATGCAGACGCAATTAGATATAAATTGTATAAACATCTGAAGATAAAATTCATTTCATGAAACTATTAACACAAACTTCCTTTCAAATATTTGATTTTCAGTTTTGATTTTTAAATATGTGCAAACCTATGATTTTTTGTGCGCCGAAATATGTAAGTCACAGCTGGGCCTATGTAGACTCATGTTACACATCACACTTAAGTAGTTATTGGGCTTGAAAACCAAAGGGTACTATTCATCATGTTTCGCATGTGGGGTGCAAGTTGCCACCTATGGCTCATAGTTGTAGCTTCAACTTTTTTTATTACAGAGAATATTAAGTTCACTGTAACTACTTGTTTCATGAAATAAACAACTAACATGTAAACAAACTATTTACTGTACTTGTTGGTAAGTTTAGCCGTGCGGCCCGTGCAGAACAACGGCCCATAACAACAAAAAATGCCAACTCTGCCAAAAACTGTCCATAAGTTTACTACTGAATTGCTTCTCGTTGCGATGGACAAGCCGGCGATGAACGCTAATCTGGCAGTTCTGATAAGTTTCTGTACGTTGCAGCTCTTGCATCGTTTTAGGATGTAAACAAAACAGGTTGAACTGAGCATTATTATTGCTTTAAAAGTTAGACGTTAATGAAGAAACTAACGCTTCAAGATACGTAATGTAAAGCCGTGTTCTGGAATAATCCCAAATTCAAAACATATGTTTTTTTCTCGTTGTGCCTGTCGACTGCAAATTCTCAGCTGCGTCTACTCAATACCCCGTTTGTCTACCAGCATAGTTGCCTTATTCAGGATGTCATCAATGAAGGGTTCCTCAGCATGGTCAAGTTTGTTTTTGGTTTATGTCATAAATGTCACTATTGATGTGCTGTTGAGCGACAACTTAGGCTACGATGGACAGGCTGCAACAAGAATGGACAAATAATTGACGACAATTAAAAACCAATCAGAAACAAAGCAGGCACTTATTACACATATGCAGTTTGTCTGGTTTCACTTACAACCGTTATTTTTAAAATCCACCAAATAGTCAAAGATCTTCTCAAAGTTGTGACTTAAAGGGCGAATGAATTAGTATTTCTCTGTCCATCGTGTCTCACATAGAAGTGGTAAATTTAGCACCAACGCTTGGGACTGTTACGAAAGAAATAGATAATCTTCGTGATGACACCCACAGCATTACTTATACCGGAATCGTCATTCAGGTCAATAATAACAAGTTTAAGCGCGCAATGGACAAGGTCTGCTTTTGGATATTTTTCACGAATCCTTGCCTGAATACAGATCTGAATGCTACCCATCACGGGGCAGCCATCGTAGACTACGTCGAGTAGTTTGTTCATGTTTAAACTGTACGTAATGTATTCGCTGACAATGACGTTAGTTTCAGGCGTTTCTCTTAACAACAGGGACAAAACCTATAGATTGCAAGGTCTGAATAGGAGAACTTCACTTTAAATAACCTGAAAGAAGGTTGCAGCACTGCTGATAACAAGTCTTCCTGATAATTGTTATGTTGATGTATTATTAATGATCTGTCGTATCTTACATCCTATATTTTACAAAATAATTTTATTTTTACTTGCCAGACATATCTAAATCTTGTTTTAAAATACATTTTAATGTCAAGATTACTAATACTTTCCGATTGAGACCTGGTTTGATTCTTTAGCTCAACATCATTAACAAATTCTAGCTTTTGCTTCTGTTATTTATTATTAATTTTTACTTTCTCGTTTACAGTTTAAAAGTAATGTAACATATTGGATGGGAAGAGGTTTCAATAATTTCATTTTCCTAAAATGGTTTGCTAATGTTACAAAAATTAAAGTTTAATCTATCGAAGATATTTAATTATAGATGTAAATGTTTGAAGCTTGATGGGAAAAATGTTCATTGCCTATCTGAGGTCTCAGGTTCGAGTCCAAGTCTTGATTCTATTAGAATATTTAAGTACTTTAATTCATACATTCAGCTGATAGCCTCGCATCTTTAGTCCAGAACACTGAGATAAACAGCTTTCCTTTATATTAGCGTCTTGCGTTAGTAGTCTTAAATTTATTTTTTTAACTTTTGATTGCGGTTAAAAAAAAACATTTTAAAAATCACGATTATCTCATTTCGTTAATGACATTTCAAATTTACTTACGCCCCCCCCACCCTTTCCTTTGACTTTCCACTGCCCTAGTTTTAAAAATATGATTACCAAAACTTAAACCTAATTCAATATTTTGAAAAAAATAAAGACCCAAAATACTAATCACTGGACTATTCTTCCCCGACCCCCAGATAACAACCTGCGAGGCCGACTGGCCCTGCGTTCGTGTGCTAGTAGTTTGATGAACTGGCACCGGAAAAGATGAAAATGTCACACGCATTTAAAACATGCTTTTATTCTTGGCCTAAGGTATAAATATCTCGGTTGTACAAGTCTACCAAACCAAGTTCACTAGTCATTGACTCTGTGCTGTGATATCTTCCTTGTAGCCTAAACCCAACAGAAGGTAATTAGATGTTTGTCAAGCTGGCGTAGTGCTTAAAAGTGAAAAGAGCTCATACTGAGCTATAATTCTAGAGGTGGTATAGGACATTATGAGATGGTATAGGACATTATGAGATGGTATAGGACATTATGAGGTGGCATAAGACATTATGAGATGGTATAGGACATTATGAGATGGTATAGGACATTATGAGATGGTATAGGACATTATAAGATGGTATAGGACATTATGAGATGGTATAGGACATTATGAGATGGCATGTGATATTATGAGATGTTGTAGGTCAAAATGAGATAGCATAAGACATTTTAATATGGTATAGGACATTACGACATAGTATAATAATAATAATAATAATAATTTTATTTATAAAGCGCTGTTAACAAACAAAATGTAGGCTCAAGGCGCTGTATAGGGCATTATGAGATGGTATATGATATTATGAGATGGTATAAGCCATTATTAGATGACATAGGACATTATGAGGTGGTGTAATACGCTTTGAGCTGGTAAAAGACTTTATAAAATGATATAGGACGTTATTGGCAGCAGTATTTCAAGACCATTATGACCCTAAACCACTGCTAACAGTTGTTGAAAGCAAAATATGTAATTTATAAGATAAGAAGATAAGCAATGCTGCATGATCATTGTCCCGGCCACATGGTGTACATTAACATTTAAACATGTAAATAGATAAATACGTTGAAGGTACTGGCGGAGCAATTATAGTATTAAATGTATTGAAAATCTTCTTTTTGTATCTAGTAAAATTAAGTAACAAGTTATTTTGTTTAAAATTAATCTGTAGCACCGAATTATACAGCTTCCTGT
This sequence comes from Biomphalaria glabrata, assembly GCF_947242115.1. NCBI lineage: Eukaryota > Metazoa > Mollusca > Gastropoda > Planorbidae > Biomphalaria > Biomphalaria glabrata. The sequence continues at coordinate 9,922,246 of NC_074717.1, read as the reverse complement.
TAGCATAATATTATTATTACTTAAATATTCAAACCAAAGTTGGAAAATCTTTAAGTGTACCCTGTAATGGAATGTCTGTCAATGACAGAAAACATTCAGTGGACCAAACTCTTGCATATAGCTATGTATCTTGTCTGGAGTTCAGATACCTTATAAATATATATATTAAATCTATCTCCATAGAACCATGTTCGCCTACGCTTTGTTGATCTGCTTGCCAATGTTGGCATTCGGCCAAGATTTTTTGGCCAACCAAGAGTTCAACAGATTTGATGTTGACGGTGATGGTAACATTGAGCCCAGAGAAGTCCAACAATACTTCAGAGTAAGCTGTTTATTAACTTTATTTTTTTTTAAATGATTCTTTTTTATTTCTGATGGTTCACGCTTATAGCATGCTCAGTGCGCTATGGTCTAACCACTTTTGTGGACCTGTGGGGGAGGGGGCTATCTAAGATAAGGTTTTCACTCTGTCTTCTGGAGCTCAGCAAACACAACTCAGCACGAGCCGAGATTGAACATCTGTATTTATAAATGGTGCCTGATTTTATCTAAATTTTATCTAAAGTCCAACTTTATTTTACGTTGACAATTAAAACTTTCAGCACAGAAGAGTAAAATACTAAAAGATCAGTTTGGACGATAAGAAAGCTTAGCAGAACATAAAACTATAGTGAATAGATAAGAGTAGGTAAAGAGTGTTTTCCATGTCGAAAATCTTTTCTGATTATTTATCTTATAAAATTGGATCAATAATAATAATAATGATAATAATGTAGTGTAATTTATATAGTAGTTTACTAACGCAAAAATCAACAACATAAACTTGGGAGTTAAAATGGCAAAGTATCCTAAATACGTTTTAAAATGATAGGCCTTAATTTTGTTCTTGAATATAGTGATGCATAGTGTCTGAGATAAATACGTTTCAAACCTTTGGACTCATGCACTTAAAAATCCGTAAAGTTTGAGGGAAAACACCACAGCTAGATTCAAAAACATCATGCATAGAAGTTGGAACAATAGAGTTTAGACTCAGACAATTCCTATGTGAAAATGTTTCCACTACGTTCCTAACACTTAGATCTGGAATTGTAGATCGACAAAATAACTTATACAAATTTTGGAAAATAGAATTCAATGTGACCTTCGCATAGTAAATATTAAGAAACGCAACTTTTATGATTGAACCTTTGAATAGAAACGCACAGAATTATACTTATGATAATAATAAACAAAAATGTAATTGTTAATGTTTCTGTATAATTTAAGAATGTTTGAGATACTTACGACAATGATGACATAGTCCAAGACTCTAAATAGATCTTTAATGTTAACAACTATGTGAAAGTCTCTAAAGCCTTTGTATTATTTAGTACTATTTAGGCCTGATGTTAAAGATAAGAGCTTATATTATTGATACACGTTTGAAGATGTTGCCTGCTAGTAATTTAACGAAATATTTTTTTAGCGCTTTGACGCTAACGGAGACAATGAAATCTCCAGACAAGAGTACAGACAGGAAGTAGATACTCATCACATCAACAACCCAGAAGCTCACCGCGCCCTCCTGCGTCTCTTTGACGAGATTGACTACAACAATGACGGAGTCCTTGACCAATCAGATTTTAACAAACTCTTCACCAACGCTGACGCCAACCAGAACGACCTCGTCAACCACAACGAGTTTGTGACGTAAGTACATAGTGAACTAAGTACATAGTGTACTGTTAGCTAGATCAGCTTGTTAGCTCTTCTTAGAGAATTCTCATCATTCGAACAATTAAGTTTTCTGTTATTAGAGAATTAGTCGTGAATCACTGAAACAGCCGTTCTCCATCATAAGATTAGTGTATGGATGTATGGTGTCTGGAAATTTAGGCACCTGAAATTTAATCACCGGTCATTAAGGCACCAGGAAATTTGGGCTTCCCGAAATTTAGGCAACTGGAAATTTAGGCTCATGCAAATTGGGCATTTTATGGCAAGGCAGAATATAAGTCACAGGAAAATTGGGTACTCTATACACTGTACACACTATAGTGATAATAAGAATTTGTCTCATTCAAACACATAAACAACGCGCTTAATGCCCTCCTTCCCTCCCCTCTCCAGGCAATTTTCTCGAGGGTTGATGTTGAAATTGTTTGTAGAAATTACGTTATGAGTCTATATGCTGCACAATAGGTAAGGGATATGAAATCAGATTAGTACAAAGATGCTAGAAATAAAATTCTTGGGATTATAACAAGCACCATACTTATAAAAACCTTAACAGAGCCAAATGTTATTTTCAGTGTACATATCCTTGTGTTGAAGTGAGACCAATCGTTACAGTAGGCCTAACCGCAGACCTGTGACGTGGTAACGAGTGGTCAGTCAGGCCCACTGTTATGATTGGTCTCGGTTGAAGCCTTATGGAGTTTCTTTTTAAATACTGCCATAACTGAGTGTGAGAAAGATCTAGTTTTCAAGAAAATTATAGAAAAAGAAACACGACCATTTATAGGGTATTCAATAAACTTAAAAAGACAATTTTAATTTTTCCTAAGAACATAGTTGAGATAAGTTTAATGTTTGATTTTTTTGTTTCATCCTCTAGATACTTCCACCAGTTGACCGGAGGCCCAGTTATCGGTTAAATCAGACAAAGCACCATCCATGATCAAGACTTTGGTTTGAAGCATTTAATGTGACAGTGTTCGGGATTTTCTGAATGTAAATGTGAACAATACAATAAAACTTATTTGAATAATCAATATCTTTATGTGTGCCTTAAGTTGTGTCGACATTAGTTGAGCATAAATACGTAGTCAAAACTACTACGCAAAGCTAGTGGTATATCTCGAAAACGCCTCAAACGATCTTCCTAAAAAATTAACAGGTTATGTATGTGTTTGAGTATAGAATTACTAGCTAATTGGCCACACAGGGAAAACTCTGATTAGACCATTATATTTTTGTTTCAAAATACTATCATCTTAAAGGAGGCGCGGCGGCTCAGCGGTAAAGCGCTTGGCTTCCAAACATGGGGTTCTGGGTTCGAATCTTGGTAATTACCTGGATTTTAAATTTCGGGATCTTTCGGCGCCTCTGAGTCTACCCAGTTCTAAAGGGTACCTGATAATAGTTAAAGGAAAAAGTAAAGGCGGTTGGTTGTTGTTTTTGTCTCATGACACTCTCATCTGCAAGGTCCGAAAGGGAAACTTTATTTTGTACTTTCTATCATCTCATAATTAAATTTGGCTTTCATATTTGAGGACCAGAAAAAATCTGTTAGGAGTGGGGAAGATCAGTGATGCCCAGCCTAATTCGACCTGCGGGCCATTTTAATTTCAAACTCTCGTGTCGCGGGCCACATGACCGAAAAGATACAAAAAAGAAATGAAATGGAACTACAACTATTTTATTAGAAACACGTGGATGTAGCACTGACATTAATTAGTGAGATGTTTAAAGTTTATCTTCTTTTATACCCTTCGGAAAAATAGCTTCATTTCTCTTCTTAAAATGTGAGCTACATTATATCTAGCTTAACCGTCTCTTTTTGGCAACTATATTCAGTCCTATAATGTCTAGGCGTGGTTTAACAATATTTTATTCGCGACTCAATTCAAGAATGCTGCCACATTTGTTTTTTTGTTGTTTTTTTAAACAGACAATTTTTCTTTACATGTTAAATACATTGGCTTATTATCATGTTCCACAACAAAGTAAAGATCCGTTCACTTTTTCTGTTAGATTATACATCTAGTCCCATTTCATAAACACAATGTTAAAGGTCATGGTACCAAACTACCAATCCATCAGAGAAAAAGTTAGGGCGCAAACGTATGTAAAAATAACTTTATCAACCCTTTGGAGAGGGGATTTTCTACACTTTGTGCCGCCGTTTCGGCGGGCCGGATGGAACCACTTCGCGGGCTGGATCTGGCCCGCGGGCCGTATTTTGGGCATCACTGAGTTAGATCGTAGCACAGCACAAGTATCAACTAGTTAGAATATAATAATAATAATAATAATAATAATAGGCCTATTCTGACCTACAAAAAGTTAGATTTCAATCGACCGATCTTCTGTTCGTTAATAAAAAAGAAAAAAACCGCTATCAGTATCGACATCGCCGTACCATTGTCTCATAACTTAAGAAAAACTAATATAGAAAAACAAAGAAAATATGGGAACCTAGGCTTAGAGATTAAGCGTATATGGAAATTGTCCAAAATAACAATATACCTCATTGTTATATCAACTGAGGGGATAACAACAAATGACCTCACAGACACCTTCAAGACCCTTAACATTCCTAGGAACATCCTCGTTGCCTGTCAGAGGGCGGTACTGCTGCAGACCTGCCACATCACCAGAAAACTTCTCAGTGGAAACTGTTAAAGAGACTACGATGAATTTTGTTTCTCTTTAGGTTTGTGCAAAATGTCCATCTGTCCATCTGTCCGTCTGTCACACTCAGATCTTGAGAACTAGAAGAGATATCAAAAATATTATTTCACCATTAAATGCGGCTTGAAAAGTGTAGGTGCAACGGCTACTTTTAGTTTTCTAAAAGCAAACCGTTTAATTTATAAAATTAATTATGCAAGCGATTTTTCATAAAAATACACCAATTCTAAAACAATTCTAAAACAATTACGTAAATGTAAGGAAGGCAATGTTACAATATGCTAAAAAAGAAGAACAATTCTTTGTGTATTTCCAGTATCACAAAGTCAAATATATTCATAAAATGTACTAGAAATGTTTACAACAAATATAAATAATAGTTAAAGGTGATTTTTCTGGTCAATTAGCTGTTTGTTTATAAAGGCTAAGAATGCACTTTGTATGTAAATATCACAGACAATTTTTAAAATGGATTTTTTATGCAGCGACTTTTGTGTAGTAGCGTGAAGCCCGGCCATGTCATGGTGGTACACCAATTTCTTAAACTTGTTTTAAAAATCAGATTTTATTTATTCTTTATTTTGTGCCCCCATCAGAATGAAAGAAGCCTATTTTTGTGCGTTTTGTCTGTTGGTCGGTCTGTCCGTCACGGTTAGCTTCAAAAAAATAGAACTAATAAAACATTTTTAAACAAGAAGATTTTATTTTTATTTTTTTGTTTATTGCCCCATCAGGATATAAGCCGCTTATTTTTGTGCGTTTTGTCTGTTGGTCGGTGTGTCCGTCACGTTTAGATTTTAAAAAAAAAACTAAAAGGAATTTAAAATCTGATTTAACCTTTCATGTTCCTTCCGAAACATCTCTATAGTTTTGAATATCTATAATAGCTTGTTCCGGATGGTTTCGTAAAAACAAATCAATGTCAAAGAATGTATGTTTGCTCTTCTAATTAATATTATATCTAATTTTCGTGCTTAAACGTTGCAAAACACTTTATCAATCATATGTTGTTTCGGTTTTTTAATGTCAATAGAATATAAATGCTAAATGAAAATCTCTATACTGAATATATATATTTCATTAAATATGAAGTTGTTCCTGAAATTGTTACATAAAAAATAAATTATGTCAAATGATTGTTTGAAATCACATCAGTGACTCACATTACACTTGTATTCTTTGAAAATATGTCACTATAGTTTAACTATCGATATCAAATCGTTCCGTATTTTCAACTTAAAACAAATTTATGTCAAATGACTTTTTTTTGTTTTTAAATATCGATAATATGTCGTTCAGAATTTTTTTAAAAAAGGAAGTAATTTACTAGAAACGATTATTGAAAAGCACTTTTTAGACTTATTTTACATTGAATTTTCTTGCTGAAACATAACAGAGGTTTTTTTTTATATGTTAAGAATGTTCCGGATTTGATTTTGAAAAAGAAATCAACCAATATTACTTACATTTTCTTACAAATTGTCGCAAAAATTGTTCCGAATTTTATATAAAAAATTTACTAACACAAACAACTGTTTGAAATCCCTCTTCTAATAAATAAAACAAATAATTTTCTTCTCATTTACGAATATCGGTTGTTCCGGATTTTTAAGAAAAACATTCTAACTCTATTTATGTAAAATTGCACTTCTGTCGTATATTACAGTTAATTTTCTAGCTAAACGTTTTAAAATTTAATTATCGTTAATAGTATGTTCCGATTTTAAAGGAAAACAATTTTCTAACACCTAAATATGGTTAAAAAATCTCTCCGGAAGGCTATGGTACATCTAATTTTTTATACGAAACCATTCCAAAAATTTAATTAACGGTTTTTAATTTATCTAGAATTCAATAGTATCTTCCGATTACATCAACAGAGTAAAAAACTTAAAAATCATCATCATCATCATCATCAAACTCCATTTGAGTGAGGGCTTGAGAGGCTCAAATCATTTCTTGCAAAAGCCCTGGACAGAAACCCTGCTGTCTTGCGTAGTGCATAAATGTCGCCATACAGGTTGAGAATTTTGGGTTTCCCAGACCTGTCGAGACGGAGATCAGCAAGTCTGGGGCAGTCAAACAGAATATGAGGCACGGTTTCCTCTTCTTCCCCACAGCGGGGGCACCGTGAGTCAAAATTTGGCCATAGCCGCGAGAAATATGAGCCAACAGGACAGTGGCCTGTCTTGCACTGTGCTATAATAGCTTGCTCAGGCCTGGACAGCCTCCACCACGGGGAAGTGCGGTCAGGGCGCCTCATGCGCTCCCAGACTCCACGGGCTTTTTGGGACTTGTCCCAGCACTCAAACCACTTTTTCATTTCTGTTTTTTGTATTATAGCCAGGGCTTGATGAAAGCTTACAGCCTGATCAGTGGGTGGAATTTGCCCTACCTGGTGGGCCAGAGAGTCTGCTATTGTGTTGCTCGGTACCCACTGCATTATTACAGGGGTGCCATAGCGTTGTTTGATGTTATGTGAAGCCATGATGACAGTGTTGATATTGGGGGGCTATGGTCCAGGGCTTTGCAAAGCCTGTAGTACAGATTTTGAGTCAGTGACCACAACAATCTGTGTTGCCCTCAAATGTCCCTCGCCGAGTTCAGAGTCAATGACTTTTAAGGCTTCGCAGACTGCCATGGTCTCCGCATCAAAACTGCAAACACTACCACATGGTCCAAAGATTTTGACTGTGTAAGAGCCAAGAAAGTCGATGTAGGCTCCATAGCCTGCTCTTCGAGAATCTATTGATGCCGACCCATCAGTGTATGCAAAAATAGCACTGGGCTTGAAGGTATTAATGGTCTCCAGAGCTAGGATTTGAAGGTCGTTAGATGAACGGCTTTGCTTAGTGGCATTAGGGTCTACTAATTTCAAGCGTATGTCTGGGGTTGTTGGGCGACACCAAGGGGGAAGATGATGAAAGCCTTGAATGTTTTGTCGTTTGGTGGAGAGGCCAGCTTCATAAGATAGTCTAGTGACATGATGCATAAAAGACTGCATCTGGATACGTCTTCTGCATCTCCAACCATCCACTAGTTTTCTAGCTGGGAGGTATTCATCCAGCCTTTTATACCGCTCATAGCAGGTCAGTACTGACCTTTCCCTCCTAAGGGTTAGTGGGCCTATATTAGCCATTATTTCAGCCGCATTTACTGGACTTGTCCTAAAGGTTCCACAGACAAATCTTAGTGCTTGGGACTGTATTTTATCAAGTTGTTCAAGAGCAGTCCTAGAGACATAAATTTGCACAGGTCGGCTGTAGTCTATTTGTGATCGGACTGCTCCTAAATACAGGGATCGGAGTATGTCTGCTCGGGCTCCCCACTTCGTGGATGCCAGCTTCCGCACAATGCAAAGTTTCCCTGAGGCCTTTCTTACAACATCCTGGATGTGCTCACACATTTTTAGTTTGCGATCTAAAGTTACACCAAGGTACTTGGGTTGCTTTTCCATGCTGAGAGCCACTCCGTTGAGGGAGAGCTGGAAAGGCTGCCCGAGAATGCCAGTCCCGAGCGTGAACAGAGAAAAGACCGTCTTGGAGATGTTTATTTCTAGCCTCCTTTTTTGTGAATGAGCAGAGCGTATGGAGGTCTTCTTGTAGCACTTTTTGTATAGAGGTTGCTCTCCTTCCGGATTTCCAAAGGACAATATCATAAGCATATAGCAGCTTTTGGCATTTTAGCTGAGCCGGTAGGTCATTTATGAAGGCCGTGAAAACGGCGCATGACAGGACGGAGCCCTGGGGGAGGCCGTGCTCGAGGGTCATTTCCCCTGAGACTTCTCCGTACATCCTTGTTCTTATTGTACGCTCTTGTAGGAAGTCTCTAATCCAGTAATATATCCGTCCCCGCACCCCCACGGCTCTTATCTTATGAAGCAAACCAGGCCGCCATACTTTATCATATGCCTGTTTTAAGTCAATGAAGACTGCGTATGTGCTTTCGGTCCTTTGGAATCCATCTGCTACGCTCTGCACAAAGATGTTGACTTGGTCTATAGCGGACATTCCAGCCCAACTTAAAAATAGAAAATGGGATTCCTGAACTCAATTTTAACGTTGTTTCATTCTTAAATTAGAAGCGAACTCATTTGTCTATATCTAGTTAGCCAGCTTTAATTTTGTAATTTTTAAACTTGTTTTTTTGTTTCACTTTCTTCTTTGATCTCCATGTCCCACTTAATGCCCAGCGCCCCCCATACAGTCCCCATTCCCCATTTCAAGAAATCGCCCCCAAGAGAGAGTGAAAGAATGGGGTATTTGGGTGATCACTTTTTAAATGAATTTTTTTTTAAAGTGAAAGATCTTCTCATCCTTCTCGTCCTCCTCAAGCAAGTAAAGGTAACCATTGTGGTAAGTAAGAAGATATTTATGGAAATAATTCTATAGTTATTTACAAACTTTTCTTTCTACAAACAATAAAAGGGGGTCTAATTCAGCTTATACCACAACTTCAGTCAAGTATAATTTTTTCCCTTGTTCGAGATACCAAACAAAATTGCTTACCAATAGTAAATTAACTAATTTGTTATTTTGTATTGATTTTTGTTTTTACAGGTAAAAGAAATAATTGTGCCAAACTACAGCGTGACCCGAGACTGGGTGTCGGAGTAATAAGGTGTACAAACTTTTTACCGGATAGACAGCCATAGATTGACAGAGTAAGTTGATATAAGCTTTGTAAAAATTGAACACGTGAAACAAACATGTTCACGAGGAACTGTACTTACGTGATACTGTGGATATGTTCAATGCCAGACAGAGATTAGTCAATTGAGATCACGTGAGCCATTCATGCACAACACTTTCCTTTTTTCACCAGTAATGATAAACAGCTTTCCATTTTACCACTTCCTCTATAAGTGAACTTTCTGTCGTATTTAGACGTAAAAGGTCATTTTGAGGTAGAGGACATTTTGAGGTAGAGGTCATTTTAAGGTAGAGGTCATTTTGAGGTAGAGGTCATTTTGAGATAGAGGTCATTTTGAAGTAGTGGTCATTTTTAGGTAGAGGTATTTTTGAGGTAGAGGTCTTTTTGAGGTAGAGGTCTTTTGAGGCCCTTTATGAGTCCAGATATATGTCAGAGCTAAACATTTCTTAGGGGCCTTATCTTGTACTGCCTATAGATTACCTTAAGATTGCTAAAAAAAAAAACATGACCACTTTTATTCTTGTTAGTTAACGTTTTAATATCAATAAGCACTTTCACAAAAACACTCATAAGTTTTCACTTCCCAACCTTTAGATTATACAAAAATTTTCTGGGACGCGTGACCCTTGAGTTGGAATGCTAGTAGTTTGATGAACCGGTGCCGGAACAAATGAAAACATTACGCACAGTGCAGACGTGACAGTTATTTTTACAGAAAGTATATATAACTCAGTTGTACATGTCTACAAACTAAGTTCACAAGTCTCTGCCGCAGTGGTGTGATAGCTCCTTAAAGCTAAAACTAAGCAATCAGGTAATTAGATTTTGTAATATTTTGCGTAGTGCTGAATAATTGTGTCTGCCGAACTAAAATCCAAAAGAAGCTGGGAGTTACACTTGAGTCTTTCTGAGCGCTATTGACTAAAATATACTAAAAATATTGGAATGAAGAGTTTTTATATTATTGTAATCTAAGAGTGTTAAGAAAATATTGACTAGAGTTTTCTGGTGTTATCTGTTTTAAAGTTTATTGAGAGATTTATTTATTATTATCTTCATGGTAGAGAATAGAGACAACTTTTTCGGCTCCATTTTTTTCCAGAGCTTAGTCTTATGTTTTTAGATGACCACATATTTTTTTGTCACCTTCTTTCTCCCAAAAGTGTGGTCAAAAACTATATCTACCCAGCAGACAACATCCATGTTCACTTCTTTGAAATCACGTTTAATTACATGCGATGAAAGCAACCAGTTTTTCTTTGCCCATTGCTGTTTGTCTAAAAAGTTGTTTACATAAACAAAGAACATTCTCTTGCTGCTCTCTAGCGTTACTTATTTTTTAAAGTTTCTATTCTATCATTCTCCATAGAATTATGTTTGCCTACGCTTTGTTGGTCTGCCTGCCAATGTTGGCCTTTAGCCAACCAGATCTTTTGGCCACTCAAGAGTTCGATAGATTTGATGTTGATCTTGATGGTAACATTGAGCCCAGGGAAGTCCAACAATACTTCAGAGTAAGTTGTTTATTCTGTTAATAGTATAATTATCGTTTTAGATGGTGTTTACATTTGGACGATGTTGAACCAGACATTTAGTAAATTTTTTTAGCAAAAAGTTACAAATACATTTTTTTTTGTCTTTGTTTTACAATTTTTGTTTTTTCCGACATAAATAAAGACTACTACGTTCTCGACGTGGTGGGTGAGTGGTAGAGAGCTTGGCTTCCGAACCAAAGGTTTCTCGTTCAAATCCTGGTGAAGACTAAGATTTATAATTTCGAGATTTTTCGGCGCCTCTAAGTCCACCCAGCTCTGATAGGTACTTGACAGTTGTTGGGAAACAACAGAAATAAATGACATTTACACCATCTGCCCTATAGATTGCAAGGTCCGCTTTACTATTAAATACCCTACCTTCACATCTATAGGCGCAGATGACGAAAAGCTCAATTATTTCTATATCCGATGGTTTACGAGGTTGTCATTTAGACATTACATAGACAAACCGACTTTAGTTTTCCATCAAATGTAAGGTATCAACTTTTCGACAAAGATTGTTTTCTATTTAAAATTCTATAAATTTTCATCAACTGTGTCAAAGTCGTAATTTAACGAAATATTTTCAGCGCTATGACACTAACGGAGACAATGAAATCTCTAGACAAGAGTACAGAGTGGAAGTAGAATCACACCACATCCACAACCAAGAAGTACAACGCGTCCTTCTGCGTTTCTTTGACGAGATTGACTTCAACAACGACGGAATCCTTGACCAATCAGATTTCAATAAATTCTTCGCCAACGCAGACGCCAACCAGAACAACCTTGTGAACGAGAACGAGTTTACAACGTAAGTACAAAGTGATCGATCAATCATATCAGCTTCATATAGATAGATAGATAGATAGATAGATAGATAGATAGATAGATAGATAGATAGATAGATAGATAGACAGTCTATTGTTAAATATGACATTTTTACGATACAATTGCTATAATAGCAGCAATTTTTCTACTGAGTTAAATGTTAATTTTTATTTCATCCATCTAGCTACTTCCACCAGTTGACCGGAGGCCCAGTGGTCGGCCCAGCTGTTGGTTAAATCTCTTTCAGGTTTTCACATTGATCACGACTTTGATATCATTCAGTAAATTTTATGTAAACAATACGATTAAACATTTATTTTAACAATCATAATGTTATATGTGTTCTGAAAATTATATGAACAAAAGTGTATATGTATGAATGTCTTGTATGATTTTTATATCTAGTGGTGTATTTGGAAAATGACGAAAACGACGCATATAGTTTTTATTTTTATTTTAATGTTTTTTTCGCTAACTGAAATGCGATAGAAATTTTAAAAATATTTTTTTTTGTTTTGGCTGATGATGTCAGATAAGACCTGGTCCTTCTCCAAGCCTTATGTAAGAATTAAGGCTGATGTTTTAATATTAGCTGAAACATATGCTTAATCTGTTTGTATTTTCCATAAATCTATATTGAAATTTAAAAAAAGTCCCCTTTTCAGATCTTGCATTCTATAGGGCATATCTGTTTCCATGGCCGACGATTAAATTTGTTCTCGTTAGCTTTGGTAAGCCACCCTCCTATGAAAAGGAGATCAAAATCTAAGCCTCAGAAAATCTGATGAAATACCAGAGCCTTAGCAAATTGTGGCAGATCATGCGACCCTACTGATCCCAAAATATCATATCATTTAAACACATTAGCTTAATGGAGAGAGGGGAAACTGCCATAAAAAAAGACCAGAATTTTATCTCGTTTATCCAAAGCTCTAGTCTTGTATCTCGAGGATAGCTCAAGACAGTAACATTAAAAAGTGTTCTTTAAGATGAAACATAGTTGCTCAACGACTGTATGAAGCTAATAAAATGTCGCCAGCACAATGACAAGGAGACTAATTTATCTACATCTGTAAATGGAATGTTTGGCTGAACTAATTCAAGGTTAATGTTGAAAAGCAAACTTTATTTGTAATTTTTTAAAACCTTTTTTTTTTCTTTTTTTTTGTGTGCTCAAAGAAAACGAAAATTAAAAAAAAATAATTTTTTAAGCATTTTAACGACCCACAATAGAAGAAGAGCAGATTTTAGATGCACGTTAAATATCCTTAAAAGAAAACTGAACGTTTTAAAATAGTTTTCTATTCCTCTCTTAGACGTTGCGATCAATGGGGCAGAAAAGTCATTTGTTTCTTTGGCCAACTGTTAAAGAGTGTAGTGTCACGTGGCTAGCACCACTATTAACGTCCTTACTTCTCCAATTAAAGTCAAATACACTTTAGAGTTGGGTGCACTAAAAACCCCTAAATTCAAAATCCCAATCTTTTCAAGATTTGAACCCGAAACCCCATGTTTGGAAAGCCAAGCGCTTAACCACTCAAGCACCGCACCCTCAGTTTTCTTCATTTGTGACTCAAAACTGTCTCAGACGTCTTTTTCTGGAATTTTTTAATGTCCAACTTATGAGAAAAAACAAAGTAGTTTGTTATGTAAAATATTTTAGTTGAACTAAAACTTGTCATTTTTCTTGGTGAATATTTAATTACGGATTTATAACAAGATGAAAATCTAATACTTGTTGTCCATTAAAAAAGCTAATTACTGGCATCGCCTTCTCTTCACCTTTATTAGAACATTTTTTCCCAATTTGAAAAACACTGATTTAAAGTAATGCAATAAATTCAAAGCTATAAGCTGATAGTCTCAATCTTAGTGTCAATTTGTACAAATTTTTCCGTCATATCGTAGTTAAACTTGTATTAAAAGACTTGATTTTATTGTTTAACAAAGTATTCATCCAGTGGCGTAGCTAGGGTAGGGTAGGGTCCTGGTTTAAAATATCACGGGCCCCTACTTAAAGTATTCCTCCAAATGAGTGTTAGAAATGTATTTTTACTTTGAATATTTTTGACATTATTTCATTTCAAGACGCCAAATGTCAAAATGAAGGCCCCTAAAGAGGTGAAGGCACCGGATCCCCTAATCCCTAGCTGCTCCACTGTATTGACCTAATTAAACTAATTCAACTAAAACCACTACATCCATCTACACTAATTGGTTAATTGTTTTTAATTGAATCCTTTTTTGTTGGGTAAAAGAAATAATTGGACACATTTTCAACTTGACCCAAGTGTATGAGAAATAACGTGTACAAAACTTTTACCAGAAAGACAGACAGAGTTAGTTGTTAAAGGTTTTGTAAAAAAAAAATCGACCTTTAGGGTTCAGGGCTCATCAAACAAACATAGAAAACGCTGAGCCAGCGAAGTGCTTACGAAAATATAAGACTCCTTCTGTCTCGGAAGATAATGGGTGCGCCTAGATAATTTCTGGCTTTGCTTACGTCTTGAGATAGGGCAGTATCTGTAGTGACTGATCAAGCCTATTCTGAAGTGGCAGATATTGCCACAGTTCGTGCATGTATATGTATCTGTCCTAGGGCTAACTAACAGGCAGCTTTCTTTTTCTTTCTCTTGGCTGATGCAGCTACGTTTCTTTTGCATTTGGTAAAGTTCGTACCAGCAAGTACAGTCTCCATGTTGTCCAGTCTTGGGCTATCTCCTCCCACATACTTTGGTCGATGCCCGTGGCTCTCATGTTTTTCTTACAGACATCTCTGTAGGTTAGTCTTGGGCGGCCCTTGGGTTTGACTCCCTCTGCAAGCTCAGCTTATAGGATATCTTTAGTGATTCTTCGATCTGGCATGCGAGTGACATGACCAAGCCAGCGTAGTCTTCTCTAATGAAGGAGAGCAAAGATGCTGTGCATATTGGCCCGTTTCAAAACGTCCTGGTTGGTGACACGATCCCTCCAGGATATGCACAGTATGCGTCGCAGGCAGGTGGAAGCTATTTAATCTATGTTCTTGGCGCATGTAAGTTACCCAACTCTCACTGCCATAAAGAAGTGTGATCAGAACGCAGGCATTGGGTTTTTGTTGTCTTATTGCCATTGCTTCAGAAGCCTTTCCAATTCTTTTTATCAGCTCAGTGTCTATATCTAGGTTTCTGTCTATTGTTTTTACCAAATATGTGAATTTCTGCACCACCGTAAGTTTGTGATTTCCAATATGTGTCACTGGTATTTCTGCGACATCTTTTGCCAGGATTTTGGTCTTGGAGAGGCTTATTATAAGACTAAACTCTTGACAAGCAGCTGCCAGAGCATTCACAAGTCTTAATCCTTATGCGGCATAATCGGCAAACAGCAGTTCCTTAATTAGGATACACCTTCTCTTTGTTTTAGCTTTAAGGCGTGCCAGGTAAACTAGCTTTCCATCGGATCTACTGTGGACATATACTCAATCTTCCAGGGATTTAAAAGTGCTGGTGAGTACAATTGAAAGAAGATGCCGAATAGTGTTGGAGCCAGAACACATCCTTGTTTTACTCTGCTCTTGATGGAGAATGGTCTAGAGGCGAAACTGTCAAACTGTACGGTGCCCTGCATATTTTCATGAAAAGCTGACACTAGTTTCTGTAGCTTGTGTGGACAGCCGATTATCTCTAATACGGCAAACAAGCCGGTTCTGCTGACAATGTCAAACGCCTTGGTCAAGTCAATAAAAGTCAATAAAAGCTATAAAGAGGAACTGCCTTTGTTCTCTGCTTTTCTCCTATAGCTGCCGCAAGGTGAAGATTATATCTGTTGTTATCTACCGGCCCTAAAGCCATACTGCGATTCTGGGTAAACTCGTTCTACCAAGACCTCAGTATTACTCTGGCTCAAGCCAATGCTAAGAAGTGAAATTCCTCTAAAACTGTTACAAACGGAGCAGTCGCTTTTAATTTTGTAAATTGTTACTATTTTGGCTTCCTTCAATTCCTGGGGGGGGGGGGGGGGTGAAGATATATGTCAGAGCTAATTTTTTATTTAGCTTGTGTTTATTTGCGTAGCCTGGGGGGTTGGGGCTCAACCCCGTCCAACATATGGTTTCAAAATCCCCTCTTCAAGTACAGTCACCTAATTCTATGAGCTTAGCTAAGGGGGTTTAGAGTTTGTTAAAAAAAACTCCAGAGATTTTTTACCTTATAATCCCCCCGAACAGATGATTTAGACGACAAAACTTCCCTTTTCGATATAAAATCTAGAACAAACTTCAGGGGAATTTTTTGACTGATTTATTTTCGATGCTACTGTTTATTTTAGGTGAGATATTACTATTAAACTATCACTTTCCCAGCGTAGCAATAGGGTTTGAGTTCAAAATTCCCTTTAGTGTGGTTTTGCTGTTAAACGCCCTTATTCTGTAAAACGAAAAAATGCAAACAACAATCCCCAAAATCCACGAGCGTAGCCAAGGTGGGATTTTGATTTTAAAACCCCTACCAAATTGTTTTTACGATACCCCACTCCCCAATTAATATAAGACTAAAGCATACTTCAGTCAGCAGATTATATTCTATTCTACTCCCGAGGAGTTTGAGTTACCCACCATTTAGCTGGGTTTTTTAAGCTACAAACAACCACTTCAATATAAAAAAAGGTTTAAAACCCCTTCAGATGTTTTGATTTTATGATCACCCTACAGATAGTTTTGAGGTTGAAAACCCCTCTTCAATATTATTCTAAAGCAAGCTACAGTCATAAAATTTTATGAGCGCGCTATGGGGGTTTTGAGTTTGCTTTAAAAAATAACAGAGATTTTTTAAAATTTAAAACCCCCCAACAGATTTTGACAATAAAACTTCCTTTTTGGATATACAATCTAAAGCAAACTACAGTCATCAATTTCCAAGAGCGTAGCA
The DNA here is from genome assembly GCF_947242115.1 of Biomphalaria glabrata. Lineage (NCBI taxonomy): Eukaryota > Metazoa > Mollusca > Gastropoda > Planorbidae > Biomphalaria > Biomphalaria glabrata. The sequence goes on along the minus strand of NC_074717.1, from coordinate 9,905,919 downwards.
AAGAGAGGTTACAAACTTCTACCGGTCGCTGGGCTTCATTAATTAATAAAGTGCAGTGATTAGAATGGAAGTCATATGCGAAATTGTAAAAAGACTAAATGTGGCTTAACAAAGATGGCTAAGACGTATTTTCGGAATCATTTATACAGTCTGGGTCTCAATCTAGGAAATCCTATGCCAATCTGGGAGTCGACCACTTAGTAAGGTTGTAACAGAGCGTTGCATTAGGTTTGCAGGACATGTGACAAAATGAATTAGGCATTCCAAGAGTTACGATGACATTGAAGCCATTACGAGGCAAGTGCAAGCATGAACATCCTAGTATAACGTGGTATAACACTTACATGGAGGACCTTAGAGCAGTAGTCAACAAGTGGGAAGAGGTTACAGATATTGCCAGTGACAGATTTTTGTGGAGATAGCTTGCTGCCCAACGCTCCTAACTACGTGGAAGGATCTAAATCCTAAGTAAGTAAGAATAACAGATTAGGTTTTTGAACTAAATATTTTTAAAAGCAAGATAATGCACTGTAGATACCTCAGTATATGCATTTTTTTGTATTTTAAATATTTAAAAAACCGGAAATAATGCCTGAGTGTGTGGCTCAGCCCCGAACACCGCTGGCGAAACTTACAGCAATCCCCCAGACCCCAGGGTGGTGTCTACAGTTTCTTCACTAAGTTCAAGAACCTATTCTAGGGTACAATAATCGTCTTCCGAAAAAATGAGGATCATAATGTAATAAAGATAATATATGTACACACACATGCACACACACATATATATATAAAAGGTGGTTGACGTAACAGAGGTTCTCCGATGGAAACCCTTTAAAGACCAGATTAGGCCTCCTTCTGACATAGAAGATAGCATCTGTTTGCATGCGGCCTCAGAACGAGACAGCTGGAAGTCATTCACAAAGACCGCGAGATACACATTTGAGTAAAATAAAATCCGTTGCCGAGGACAGATGCAGACGGCGAAAAGAAAATCTTAATTGACCACGGCGGACAATGGTTATGCTTGCCCTATGTGTGGCAAAATATGTAGGTTACAGCTGGGACTGCGTAGCCACGGGAAATGCTTCATAATAATATTATATATATATATATATATATATATATATATATATATATATATATATATATATATATATATATATATATATATATATATATATATATATATATATATATGCCGGGGAGAGGATAACAAAATTCCCCCCCCCCCCCGAGAAACATCTTGACTACTCCCATGCTTGTGTTACCTACTGTCAGATCCGGCCCTGAGATAACTAAACTTATGATTGAAAAAAACAAAACAACAACAACATTATCTCTTTTATTCCTTGTTAATTTATGTTTGAATATCCGTTCGCACTTCACAAAAATAAAAACACTCTAAAAACACTCAATCCCCAGCTGCAAGATTATAAAAAACTTTCTGGGACGCGTGACCCCTGGCTTGGAATGCTAGTAGTTTTATAAACCGGTGCCGGAACAAATGAAAACATTACGCACACGTATTGACGTGACTGTGTGTTTGGCAGAAAGTATAAATAACTCAACTATACAAGTCTATTAAACCGAGTTCACCAGTATCTGACTCTGTGGTGTGATAGCTCTTTGAAGCTGAAACTAAGCAATCAGGTAATTAGTTTTGTTATGTTTCGCGTAGTGCTGAAAAATTGTGTCTGACGAATTGAAATCCAGAAAGAAGCTGGGAGTTACACTTTAGTCTTTCTGATCGTTACTGACTTCAAAATATTTAAAATATTGGTGTCAAGAAGTTATGAGATTATTGTTTTACTTTAGACTTTTATGAAAGTATTGACTAGAGTTTTACTTTAGAGTTTTTGGAGAGATTTCTTTATTATTATCTTAATGGTAGAGAAACCAGTCTTTTTTTTTCGGCCCCCTTTTCTTCCAAATCTGAGTCTAATGCTTTTTAAATGACCACATATTTTTCTGTTAAATTCTCTCTCTGAAAAGTGTGATCAAGAACTATATCTACCCAGCAAATATCATCTATGTTGACTGTTATTAGGTCACGTTTGATTACGTTTGATGAAAGCAACCAGTTTTTCTTTGCCCATTGCAGATTGTCGGAGGCGCGGTGGCTGAGCGGTAAAGCGCTTGGCTTCTGAACCGGGGATCCCGGGTTCGAATCCTGGTTAAGACTGGGATTTTTATTTCGGGATCCCTGGGTGCCTCTGAGTCTACCCAGTTCTAATGGGTACCTGACATCACTTGGGGAAAAGTAAAGGCGGTTGGTCGTTGTGCTGGCCACATGACACCCTCTTTAACCGTAGGCCACAGAATCAGATGACCTTTACATCATCTGCCCTATAGACCACAAAGTCTGAAAGGGAAACTTTCATTTTTTTCTTTTACTGCAGATTGTCCATAAAGTTGTTTACATAAAAAGAAAATTAACTTTTTATCTTGATGCTCAATAGCTTTAAATCTTTTTAAAGTTTTATTCTATCATTCTCCATAGAATTATGTTTGCCTACGCTTTGTTGGTCTGCCTGCCAATGTTGGCCATCGGCCAACCAGATCTTTTAGCCACTCAAGAGTTCGATAGATTTGATGTTGATCTTGATGGTAACATTGAGCCCAGGGAAGTCCAACAATACTTCAGAGTAAGTTGTTTATTCTGTTGATAGTATAATTATCGTTTTTGATAGTGTTTACATTTGGACTTTGTTGAACCAGACATATTGTAAATTATTTAGCACAAAGTTACATAAACATTTTTTTTAATTTCTTTTACAAGTTTTGGACTCTCCACTATAAATGAAAATTATTAATTACTTGACAGTGAGCGATAGAGGGCTTGGCTTCCAGGTTTTAAGTTCAAATTTTGGATCTAGGCGGCAGATGATGAAAACCTTATCTGTTTCTATGGCCGATGGTTTACGTGATTGTCATAAGGCCAGTACATAGACCAACCGACTTTAGTTTTCCAACAAACGCAGGGTATCAAATAGAGTTAGGTGGACTTAGGGCGTCTAGAAATTCCGAATGCCAATATACATCGAAATTCGAACTCGAGACTTCTCTGTTGGGAAGCCAAGTGCTTTCCTCTGCTTCATGTTTCAAGTTTTTTTTTCTAATATTCAAATGGTACCCACCTGCGTTTTCATTAAGAAATCTGTCTTTTTAAATAGAAAAAAATCTGTTAGTTAAATTATGTGATTTACTTTATAAAAGCTTATACCATCTCTTCGACAAAGATTATTTATATAAAATTCTATGATCTTACTTCAACTGTGTCAAAGTCGTAATTTAAAGAAATATTTTCAGCGCTATGACACTAACGGGGACAATGAAATCTCCAGACAAGAGTACAGAGTGGAAGTAGAATCACACCACATCCACAACCAAGAAGTACAACGCGTCCTTCTGCGTTTCTTTGACGAGATTGACTTCAACAACGACGGAATCCTTGACCAATCAGATTTCAATAAATTCTTCGCCAACGCAGACGCCAACCAGAACAACCTAGTGAATGAGAACGAGTTTACAACGTAAGTACAAAGTGATCGATCAATCAAATCAGCTTCATATAGATAGATAGATAGATAGATAGATAGATTGATTGATTGATTGATTGATTGATTGATTGATAGTCTAACGATTGTTAAAAATGTCATTTTTACCATATAATTGCAGCTATAGCAGTATTTTCTAAATGTTTGATTTGATATTTCATCTATCTAGTTACTTCCACCAGTTGACCGGAGGCCCAGTGGTCGGCCCAGCTGTCGGTTAAATCTGTTTTTCATATTAATAAGAAATTGATTTTATTAGGTGAATTTAATGTAGCAATACGATTAAACTTTCATTTTAACAATCATTCTGTTATATGTGTTGTGAAAATTATATGAACAAAAGTGTATGTGTATGAATATCTTGTATGATTTTTATATCTAATGGTTTATTTAAAAAATGACGAAAACGACGCATATAGTTTTTATTTTTATTTTAATGTTTATTTCCCTAGCCAAAATGCCATGGAATTTTTTTTTAAATTTTTATTTTGGCTGATGATGTCAGATAAAACCTTGTCTTTGGCCAGGCCTTATGTAAGAATGGAGGCTGAAGTTTTAATATTTGAAACATTTGCTTAATTTGTTTGTACTTTTATATACATCTATATTGAAAAACAAAAAGTAAAGTCCCCCTTTCAGACCTTGCAATCTCTAAGGCATATCTGTTTCCATAGTGGACGATTAAGTAACTTCTAGTTGTTTAGCCACCCTCCTATGAAAAGTAAATCAAAATCTAAGCCTCTGAAAATTTGATGAAATACTAGACCCTTAGAAAATTGTGGCAGATCCAGTGACCTCACTGATCCCAATATGTCATATCATTAATTTAATGGAGAGAGGGTTACTGTGTGGCAACATCGTTCTAACTATAAATAATGACCAGAATTTTATCTCGTTTATCCTAAGCTCTAGCCTTGTATCTCGAGGATAGCTCAAGACAGTCACATTAAATGGTGTTCTTTAAGATGAAACATAGTTGCTCAACGACTGAAGAAAGCTATAAAATATTGCCAGCACAACGACCAACAGGCTTAATTATCTATATCTACAATTAGAAAGTTTGGCTTACCAATACGAGGTCATCAGACATTTACGTAAAATATCCATAAAAGAAAACTGAACGTTTTAAAATAGTTTTCTTTCCCCTTTAAGACGTTGCGATCAATGGGGCAGATAAGTCATCTGTTTCTTTGGCCAACTGTTAAAGAGTGTCATGTGGCCAGCAAAACTATTAAACACTTTTACTTTCCCGAATTAAAGTCAGGTACCAATTAGAGGTGGTGCTAAAAAAAAAACACTAAATTCAAAATCCAAGTCTTCCCTAGATTCGAACCCTTGACCACAGGTTTGGAAGCCAAGCGCTTAAAAACTTAGCCAAATCGCCCCAAGTTTTCGTCGTTTGTAACTTAATACTGTCGAAGACTTCTTTTTCTAAAATGTACAATTGTCCTACTTATAAGATGAAACAACGTAAAATATTTTGATTAAAAAAAACTTTCATGATTATAATTTAAGCACAGATTTATTAGAACAGTTTTCCCAATGTGAGAAATGTTGATTTAAAGTAAAGCAATAAATGTAAACGTTATAAACTGATAGTTTTAGTCTTAGTGTCAACTTGTACTAAAATTTCCGTCAGATCGTAAGTTAAACATGTATTGAAAAACCTGATGACTATTTTATTGTTAATCAAACTATTGACCCAGTGGCGTAGCTAAGGTGAGGATGGGGGTGTCCTAGTTTAAAAATCTCACCTGGCCCCTACTTTAAGGAGTCACCCAAAGGTGTGTCAGAAATGTAAGTAAAGTAAAGTTCCCCTTTCAGACCTTGTGGTCTATAGGGCAGATGATGTATAGGTCTACGGTTAACGAGGGTTTTCAACTAATGTTAGGTACCCATTAGAGCTGGGTGGACTCAGAGGCGCCCGAAGATCCTGAAGTTAAAAATCCTAGTCTTTACGAGGATTCGAACCCCAGACCCCGGTTCGGTAGCCAAGTGCTTTACCGCTCAGCCACCGCTCCTCACGTCAGAAATGTGCTTTTACATGAAATATTTTCGCCTATATCTCATGTCATGATGTGCAAAGTCAAAATGAAGAGACTCTAAAGAGGTGAATCCACCGGACCCTTCATCACTAGCTGCTCCACTGTATGGACCTAATTAGACTAATTCAACTAATTCAACTAAAACCTTTACATCAATCTACACTAATTGGTTAATTGTTTTAAATTGATTCCGGTTATTGTTAGGTAAAAGAAATCATTTGACATAATTTCAGCTTGATCCGAGTGTGAGAGAAATACCTTGTACAAAACCTGTACCAGAAAGATAGACAGAGTGAGTTGTTAAAGGTTTTGTAAAAAAAAAAATAAGGTACCTGAACTCGAATTCGAGGGTTCAAGGCTCCTCAAGCAAACATACAAAACTCTGAGCCAGCGAAGTGCTTATGAAAAAGAAGGTTTTATATTTACCTATTTTTAGTTTCAAAATTTAAAGCGGCGACCAATTTCTCTCAAAGGAAACTACTTTACTACCGCATCAGTCAGTTCGTATCCCGTATGGGAGACGAACGTATGCCAAAGGCAGTCTTGTTTTGTGAGCTAAAAGAGCTAGGGAAATGCTTCAAAGACCAGCTTAGGCGCCAACTTACTTTAGCTGACGTAGAAGAGGGCAACTGGTTGCATGCGGCCTTAGAACGAGACTGCTGGAGGTCACTCACAAAGGCGGCGGTATACACATTTGAGACCAAAAGAAATCCGCTGCCGAGGACAGACGCAGACCGCGAAAAGAAAATCTAAATCGACCACCTGCGGACAATGGTTATGCTTGCCCTGAGTGTGGCAAAATATATAGGTCACAGCTGGGGATGCAAAGCCACCGGAAGTACTGCATTCCTCGCTAATCTTAGGACTCGAACATAGGCCTTATTAATGCTTTGATCCATTTAAGGTTTGAGGAAATGACAAAAATTAACAACAAGTGAAAATAAATGTATCTGAATATGTAGAACAAACATTATCATAACATGAAGAAAACACTTCAACACATGAACTTGAACGTAAGAAACATAAACACATTCAAAAACAAATGTTCAAAAATAGATTTTATCTAAATAATAGTATCTTCATGCTCCATGCAAGGTGGTTTGAAGGTCAATTTTCATATGCCTGATTTCTAGATTTCAAATCCCAGTCTTTTATGTATTTTTAAAACTCTTGGAAGACAACGGCCACCCACTCCATCAGAACTACGTCAGGTCGTCGCGATGTGGACGACTGCTGTCAATCAAAACAAGAACAGAGCGGTACAAAAACTCGTTCGTACCTCACTCGGTCAGACTCTATCACCGCCACTCATTGATCAGGGAACATGAAATGCACCAAGATACCTGTGTGTAGTCGCTGAATGAACTCTTTATGTTGTGTCTGTTGTATGTATGTGTATGTTTCTGTTGTGTTGTCTTTATATGAGAAAAGAGTCCTTGTAATCAAAACAAATTTCCGTAAGGATCAATAAAGCAGTCTTAGTCTTAGTCTTAGAATTGACACATCCAGTTGGATACTTGACACTGTAAATATTTTTGACACAAGAAAGTGATTAGAATAATGATCAACATATTTTACTTCGAAAATTAATGAAAAACAGCTTTCACATTGACTAGCGATAAAGAAACAGCTTTCAATTTTTCTACATTTATATAATTGTAACTCCATGCCTTTTTTTTAGACTTGAAAAGGCACTTAGTTATTTAAATATGGGGCCCCTTTGGAGTCTTCTATGAGTAAAGATATACGTCAGAGCTAATTATTTATTTAGATTGTGCTCATGAGCGTAGCCAGAGGGTTTGGGGCTCAACTCTTCCCCCCCCCATGAAATCCCCACCCCGTGGGGAAGTGGGGAATTTCGTGACTAATTTTTTTGCTTTGATCTTTCTTATTTTAGGTGAGATTTTAATGTTCAGCCATCACTTGCCCCAGCGCAGCCAATGGGGGTTTGAATTTAAAATCCCCTTCCAGGTTTTTTTTATAGTTAAACCCTCTCTTCTATAAAAAAAAAATAATGCAAACGACAACCCCCCCAATCCCAAGAGCGTAGCCAAGTGGGCTTTTGTGTTTAAAGCCACCTCCAGAAGAGCTTGAGTTTAAAACAACCCCCAGCTATGTTTAAAGCTAAAACCAACTGTTCAATATAAAAAAGCAAATTAAATATTCAAAATTCTATAAGCGTAGTCAAGGGGGGGGGCGAGTTAGTTTAAACTTCCCTCCTCCAGATAGTTTTAAGTTTAAAATCCCCCTACAGATAGTTTCGAGGTTGATTTTTTAGTTTGAATCCCTCCAACAGATGGTTTTGACGATAAAACTTCCCTCTTCTATATAAAATCTAAAGCTAACTACAGTCACCAAATTACAAGAGCGTAGCCAAGAGAGGTTACAAATTTCTACCAGTCGCTGGGCTCCATTAATAAAATGCAGTGAAGAGCATGAATGTCATTCGCCGAAATTGAAAAATTACTAAATGTAGCTCAACAAATAAGGCTAAGACCGCTTTTAGGAGTCAGTTATAGAGATCGGGTCTCAATCATCGAAATCCTATGCCGAAATGGGAGTCGACCACTTAAGTTGTGAAAGAGCGTCACTTGAGGTTTGCAAGACATGTTCTCCGACAAATGAATTACGCATATCAAGAGTTGCGATGACATGGAGGCCATTACGAGAAAGGTGCAAACATGGTCATTGTAGTTTAACTTGGCGCCATACTTTCATGGAGGACCTTAGATAAATGGAAACCAGGTGGGAAGAAGCTGCAGACACTGCCAGTAACAGATTTTAAAGGAGACAGCTCTTGCTGCCCAATGCGCCGAACGGTGCGGGAGGACCTAACTTCAAAGTATGTGAGAATAGCAGATTAGGTTTATAAACTAAAAATTTTTAATAGCAGGATAATAAAATGTACTGTAGATACCTCAAAATACTTTTTTTAATACCGGAACTAATGTCTGGCTTCACCCAGAATCCAGCTGGGAAACGCTCTCTCAGACCTCCTTGATGACAAGGGCGGAGAGTCTACAGTTTCTCCACTAACTCCAAGAAGCTATTGTAGGGTACATTAAACGTCTTTCGAAAGAATGAAGTGTCAGAATGTAATAAAGATTTATTACTGACACACAAACATTTACATATATACCTATGTCGTTACCTATTAGCAAATCCGGTCCTGGGTTAACTTAACCTATGATTGAGAAAAAAAAATATTCTATGTTAATTTACGTTTCAATATCCGTTCGCACCTTCACAAAAAAAAACTCTTAGAAACTCTCAAGGACTTTCAATCCCCAACCGTAAGATTATAAAAAAAAAACTTTCTGGGACGCTTGACTCCTGAGTTGGAATGCTAGTAGTTTGATGAACCTGTGCCGGAACAAATGAAAACATCACGCACACAGCAGACGTGACTTTTTGTTTGTCAGAAAGTATAAATAACTCAGTTGTACATGTCTACCAAACCAGGTTCACTAGTCTCTGGCGCAGTGGTGTGATTAGCTCCTTGAAGGTAAAACTAAGCAATTCGGTAATTAGATTTTGTAATTTTTTGCTTAGTGCTGAAATAGATTTTGGCTGCCTTACTAAAGTCTAAAGAAGCTGGGAGTTACACTCTAGTGTGTCAGATCGTTATTGACTTAAAATATTTAAAATATTGGAGTTTTATGATAGTATTGGTGCTTTCGACTTTTAAGAAAACATTGATTGGAGTTTATATAGAAATTTATTTGTTAATTTAATGGTAGAGAAAAGATGCATTTTTTGTTTGGCTCCTTTTTTCTTCAAGGGCTGAGTCCAATGATTTTTCACTGGCGCCATATTTCTTTGTCACATTCTTTCTCCAAAAAGTGTGGTCTACAACTATATCTTCCCAGTAGTAAACATCCATGCTCACTGCATTGACTTCGTGTTTGGTTATATGCACATATCGGTGATAAAAACAATCAGTTTTCCATAAAGGTGTTTACATAGACAGACATAGAACTAGGGTTGTAAACATTATTTAAAGTTACTATTCTATCAATCTCCATAGAATCATGTTTATCTACGCTTTATTGATCTGCCTGCCAATGTTGGCCATTGGCCAACCAGATCTTTTGGCCACTCAAGAGTTCACCAGATTTGATGTTGATGCCGATGGTAACATTGAGCCAAGAGAAGTCCAACAGTACTTCATGGTTAGTTATTTATTCTGTTGATAGTATAATTATCGTTATAAATGGCGCTTGAATTTGGCCGTTAATGAGCTAGGCATATTGTAAATTATTTAGCACAAAGTGACAAAATTATTTTATTTCGTTTGTTTTACAAATTTTAAACGATCCATTAGAAACGAAGTTTCTAATGTCCTTGATCTAAGTCCTTCGGGAAGACAGGGGATGATGCCGTTAAGAGTTCAAACTCAGGGTTATCAGGAGACAGTTCGAATCATATTCCACTACACCAGCAAGCTTTTTTATTTATTTTTTTTTTGGTTTTAATCTTTTAACAACAAACTATAATGTCAGTGTATACATATTTTTAAATTTTTTTATATGGAATCCACATTGTTTTTTCACAAAGACGTTTGCCTTTTTAAAATAGAAAAAATATTTTTTAGTTTAAATTATGTGGTTAATCTTATATAAGCTAATATTATCTTTTCAACGAAGATTATTTTCTATTTAAAATTCTATAATTTTTCATCAACTGTGTCAAAGTCGTAATTTAACGAAATATTTTCAGCGCTATGACACTAACGGAGACAACAAAATCTCCAGACAAGAGTACAGAGTGGAAGTAGAATCACACCACATCAACAACCAAGAAATACAACGCGTCCTTCTGCGTTTCTTTGACGAGATTGACTTCAACAACGATGTAGTCCTTGACCAATCAGATTTCAATAAATTCTTCGCCAACGCAGACGCCAACAAGAACAACCTAGTCAACGAGAACGAGTTTACGACGTAAGTACAAAGTGAACGATCAATTACATTACCTTCATATATTTAAGTCGTTTCTAAAAATAAATAAACCATTAATTATCTTTTGTCTTGCTTAGTAGATAGATAGATAGCTAGACCATAGCAATATTTTCTAGGCAAATCTTTACTGAGTTAAATGTTTTATATTTCCTCCATCTAGTTACTTCCACCAGTTGACCGGAGGCCCAGTGGTCGGCCCAGCTGTCGGTTAAATCTTTCAGGTTTATACATTGATCAAGACATTGATTTCATTCGGTGAATTTGATGTAAACAAAACAATTAAACTTTCATTTTAGCAATCATACTATCATATGTTTTGTGGAAATTATATGAACATAAGTGTCTGTATATGAAGGCCTTGTATGATTTTTATATCTAGTAGTGTATTTGGAAAATGACGAGTACTAAGCATATAGTTTTAAGTACCAGGCGACCGAGCCTCGCTCAGTTAAATAATTTCCTACGGAAGGATGTATACCCGAATTCATTTTGGGAATTATTTTGTTATTACAAAAATGAATGATTGGGTAAAGACCAACATTCTGAAGAGTTGCTTTCGTATTCTGTTACTTCTTGATGTCTCTTAAGTCCTTCTACTATTTAGAAACAACACATCATGTCCTTTTACATTGCATGTTTTGCGTAGAACTGTTGGCCTATTATTGGCTTGGAAGAAAGTCTTTGCAGTGTAACTTCTCAAATGGTTATGTTCAGATATTTTAATGCTGCAATTAATATCATGGCTTTTGCACGAAACATCTCTGTTACGCCGACCACCTTTCAGCTTACTAAAAAAGATTGGCTTTGGCATATGTTCGTCCCCCACACGGGAGTGCCCTGCCCACAAACATTATAGTTCAATTAAAAGAGGCGGCAGTGTACCGAACGTCGTTTACCGCGAGCTGGATATCATTTTCAGTGAGCGCAAGTAATGCGTAGAGAAGCTGTGTTATGACCAATACCTTTGTTTTGGTACGGGACAGTAGACTCCGAAGCTTGTAATAATTCACCAGTTAAAAAACAAATAAGTTAAAGCTACGTACTCCGCTCTACGCAACTAAAGTATAAACAATTTATAAAGCACTTAAAACACATAACTAATCCTACATTGGCAAATTTAATAACATTATTTCTCTTCCCAAGTCTCATAATAAATCAATCTGCAATAAGATGGTGCGCAAATGTTTAATTAGACCAATTGATTCATTGAAACTCGTTGTAAGCCTAGTGACGTGAGTGGTTTCAACAAAAGTATTTTTCCCCTGTGACGTCGTGGAAAATATTCCTTCATAAAACATTCTAGCCAAAATTATTAAACATTTTCAAAGCGATATAACGGTCATCCTAGAGTTGTCCCCCTGTGGCAAAAAGGTGAGATCTTTTAAAAAAAATCGTTAGGGTCTTTTTCGAAATAAAATTTATGTATATTGTTGTAAACCTGTTCCTCCAGACTAACTACTTTTTTCCTAACACGGCCACTGGGATGATAAGTTTAGGGATTCCTGTTAATCTTGCTGCCTGTTTCAACCCCCACGACACCGGCAAAATCTAGTTTTCCTGGTTCTGAGATTGGGTGGTGGCTTGCTGGCTAGCTACCTAATCCATCTCTTCCTCTCCGACGGCCTGCAAATCTTCAAGTACAGTTTCGTTGAATGTGGCCAGGAGCATGGCAATTCCTGCATCGAAAGACCTGTCTGTTTTTCTCTGGGCATTAGCTGAGACCACCGGTCATCTATAGTTTCCACCACCTGTATGATTCTATGTGTGAGCTCCTCGTCCTAAACATTGAGCCCCCGACTGAAATGTTTCGTTTTCGCTGTGTCTTTAGCTGCCTCAAAAAATAAGGCATATATCAAAATCGCTTGTCTCTATACAGCCCCAAGAGAAAGAAAGGGAAGTTCACCGAAATTACCGAAGGATTGGGAAGGCCCATATCGGATTTTGAAAAGGATCAATGATTTTGTGTACCGGATCCAGAAGGGCCTTCAAACCATATGCGAAAAAGTGAACCTAGATCGGTTGCACTGTTATTGTGGAGATAATGGAGTCTGCCGGGACGCACAGACATAGGGAGGGGGGCTGTGTTGTAAACCTATTCCCCCCGACTAACCATTTTTTCCACGTGAGAACTCTCTGAATTTTGTTTACGCTGTGGGGCGAAAATGACCTGAGCGAGTGTGTTGATGTGTTGAGTTACTAGAGTTATGGTCGTTGACTTGTTCGACGGAGGATTGTTTTCCTTTTATTGGTGTTTGTGACTCGGGATATGTACATTTCATTAGAAGTATCGTGAAATTATTTCTTCTTACTGGGAGCATTGACTGTCCATAGTTGGATTGTGCTTCTACAATCAAAAAGATATCGGCGACCTGAGACTCGGTGAGTTCACTTTCTTTAGTCCACTCCCTAGTCGTAACATAAATAAATACATATAAATACACACATATATATAATATATATATATATATATATATATAATATATGTGTGTGTAAAAGAATTGCTCTCTTAAGAGTATAGGATGTATATTTTAAAGTTAATTTCGCTAACCGCAATGCGATTGAGCTTACGTATTTCTCTTTATTGGCTGATGATGTAAAAATGGCGGATGAAATTTTAATATGAACTGAAACATTTTCTTACTTATATTAATATTGAAATTAAAAAAAAAAAAAGTAAGGTCCCTCTTTAAAACCTTGCAATCTATAGGACAGATCTGTTTCCATGGAGAACGATTGAAGAGGTTCTACTTAGCTTTGTTTGGCCACCCTCCTATGACTAGGAAAGCTGATTCCAAACTTCTAAAAAAAAACCTGTGAAAATAAATATCAGAAGGTTGTGACCCTAAGCAGATTGGTGCATATCCTGCGAAGCTACTGCTTCCATAATATGGTATATTTGCCGCTCCTTTGGTCACATCAGCTTCGTGGAGAGGTGGGGGGGGGGGGGGCTGTGTGGGCAACATCGTTCTAACCATAAATCATGCCCAGGGTTTTATCCCGTTTATCCAAAGCCCTAGCCTTGAATCTCGGAAATACAGCCACATGAAAAAGTGTTTTACGAGAAAAAAAACATAATTATTCTACGACTGAAAGAAGCCAAAACATGTTACCAGGTAATTCAAGCCTTTTCCGGGTCAAAGAGTCATGAATGGACAATTTCTCGACTCTTAATGACATTTCGATTGTACTGCACAGCTATGTGAAATACTGCACTCCGTAACGATTTTTAGAGTCGACGACAAGCTTTTTTTTACCGTATATTCCCACATAGACGCCGCATACGTGTATAAACCGCACAAATTACAAAATAAGTGAAAATTAAACCGTACTACCCGCACCCTTATATGCAAAGCGAGACTAGCCGTAAACTACATGCACATAAAGTACAATCATCGGTCCTACTCGTTTTCTTTGGGTCTATAGTCTATAGTGAGATATTCATAAAGCTATTCAAGTTACATGTCACAACAATATAGCTAAACATAGGAGGTATAAAGAACACCAGTAGGTCCAGAGTTACTATACTTATGAGTGCAATAAAAGTTGGTCAATCCCGCATCTTTGTATACCCCACTTATTCGCTTTATGTGTATGTATGTATATATATATATATATATATATATATATATATATATATATATATATATATATATATATATATATATATATATATATATATATGTATATGCTTCGTGTTCGCATTTATACAATAAAGTTTGGGTTTACTCCCCACTCAAAAGTTCTGGATCCGCTAGTGCCTTACAGACACCTAGAACTATACGTACTACTAATATCTACGTCCATTGATTGAAACAGAAACGATGACTTAAACTCGTATGAAAAAACAAACAATTTAAATTTAATACCAATTTTTTTTTTTTTTTAAGTTCAATAAAATAAAATCAAACGTTAACCATCAAACGAGCAATGATTTCATGAATGACAGCGAGAGGTAACATCATTTTCCAGTGTTACCTGTCAAGTTTCTATTTTTTTACCCATTTCCCATGTTTATTTGGTCTCTACTTTGCTCTAGGTCTGACTTGCTAGTGCTTTCTATTTCAGCATTTCCCGCAAACTAACAGAATGCAGAGTCATTCATGATTGTTAAAGATAAGAGTCCCAAAAGAATGCTCTTATCTTCATAAGAACACAGAAAAGAGAAACTAGATCTAGATATTCGTGTTTATAGCTACGTCAACAGAATGTGGACTGACAACAATACTTCTCTATGGGATGTGGTTCAGAGTAGATGTCCTTTGCACAACTGCATCAAGACCTTTGCCTAATGAAACCAGGGCCTGACATAATGGCTGTGTGCGACTGCTCAAGATCTTGAGATTTAAGAGCTAGTAAAATTTTTTTTCTCTTTTCTTTTTAGCCTACAGATACAACCTCAAGATAAGTAAGGGATTGGCTTTTGAGGTCACAGTATTTGAAAATGTGTATGTACGTTTTGTGAGAGGCTAGAATTGGGTGATGAAGGCCAAATAGGTTAAGTTGTCACTGACTGACTTAGCTGAGGCTTCACAGCCTGACACAGCCTGATACAGCCTGATACAGCCTGATACAGCCTGACAGACACTAAGTGTCAGATTTAGGAACAAATAAGTTTTTCTACCCTTCGGTAATACCGTTCTACAGTATTCAATCTTCATCCACTTCTTCATAGACATTTCCTCAATCCTCTTTCCAAACCTATTTCTCTACTTCCTTAAAACTTTTCAGCAATTCACCCTTCACTTTCAACTATCCCTTAGTCTGTTAAGCCGTTTGACCCTTTGGGGTAACACACATAATCTGTCGTTTATCCATTAATCTATGTCTTCCCATAGCTTTATATAAAAAAATTTCCTGGTACAGTTCCATGAAAGAAGGTCTTTGCAATCTCTCGTGTTATGGCCATGCAGATTCATTTTGCTTTTTTTCTGACTGTGGTGAGCAGGTCATTGTTGGGCTAAGTGACATTATGACTGTGGTGAGCAGGTCGTTGTTGGGCCCCAGTGACATTATGACTGTGGTGAGCAGGTCGTTGTTGGGCCCCAGTGACATTATGACTGTGGTGAGCAGGTCATTGTTGGGCCCAAGTGACATTATGACTGTGGTGAGCAGGTCGTTGTTGGGCCCCAGTGACATTCTGACTGTGGTGAGCAGGTCGTTGTTGGGCCCCAGTGACATTCTGACTGTGGTGAGCAGGTCATTGTTGGGCCCAAGTGACATTCTGACTGTGGTGAGCAGGTCATTGTTGGGCCCAAGTGACATTCTGACTGTGGTGAGCAGGTCGTTGTTGGGCCCAAGTGACATTATGGCTGTGGTGAGCAGGTCATTGTTGGGCCCAAGTGACATTATGATCCTGTTTCCAATTTCCCCCTTTGATATGTGATCTTTGTAAAGTAATTAGGTTGACATTTTCCAAGTCCCTGTCTCTTACCCTTGTTTTAAAGAATACGCCTTTGTAACTCTGTATCTACTGATATGAGACTGTCAGAGTTCAATGTAGGACAATCAAAATAGGACATTTCTCAGGACACCCAATGACCTCTCACCGAATGGCTGCAATTTAAGGCAATTATCTGTCGCAGGAAACATCTGGACATAATCTCATGGGCACTAGCGACATGCGTGCGCTGGGAATTATATAAATTACAACATTCAGAAGAGTGGCTCAGTCAAGATTCAAATCCGTGTTATAACATTCTTCAATCACACATCACAAGTGTAAGGTAATTATATACTTATATATTGATTGTCGTGATCTAACGGTTCTCAAACTTGTGCTCTTTATAAGTTCTATGATAAGTAATCAAAGCAGTGAATGGTTATTATGATATTTTTATAACTCTATCTTCGAGAAAAAGTCCTCTTTAAGCAAGCGAATGTATAAATCTACTACACTAATATTCTAATGAAATTAGATCTAGATGGTCCTGAATATTAATTCCTTTCTAGAGCCTACATGCAGAAATATTTTAATTCTGCTATTCCTTGTATTAACTGATAACTCCCTTGAGATAAACGAATTAAGGCCTTAGTCGAAAGATCGAATTCCATATCTATAAATCCAAATCAAAACAAAATTATAAAATGTGAAAAAAACAAAACAAAAAAAAAACAACAATTTTTTGAATAGCTATTTTCATAATTATTATCACAAATAATAGTAATATAACCAGTGCTTTTATTGTACCGGCACCTTTTTTTTTAGTGTGGGGAAAAATATTACTTTTCTTGCATTTTAACGTTTGTTATTAATTTATTAGTAGTTAAAAGGTAGGCAATCCATCACTGAGTACCGGTACTGCTTTTGTTTAGTCTATGACTGGATGGCTGCCTGGTCGTGCGGTTTGCGCGCTGGACTGTCGTTCGGATTTATCGACGGTCGAGGGTTCAAACCCTGCCCGCTCCCATCCCCCGTCGTCCTGCGGGAGGTTTGGACTAGGAAGTAAACTATCTTCAACTCTGAATGAACATCCGAAACATGCATAATGGCTACTGGAAATGACACTACAAATTAATAAAACTGTTTAGCTTTCAGGTTAAAGTTTTAAAATAACTTTCTCTTATATCCATAGAACCATGTTCGCCTACGCCTTGTTGATCTGCTTGCCAATGTTGGCATTCGGCCAAGATTTTTTGGCCAACCAAGAGTTCAACAGATTTGATGTTGATGGTGATGGTAACATTGAGCCCAGAGAAGTCCAACAGTACTTCAGAGTAAGTAGATGTAGTTGCAGTGATCGATCGTCCAACATAATTAAAAACCTAATCTAAAGATAGGAAGGCGCGGTGGCTGAGTGATAAAGCGCTTGGCTTCTGAACCGAATGGTCGTGGGTTCAAATCCTGGTGAACACTAAGATTGTTAAATTTGAGATCCTTTGAGAACCTCACAGTCTAATGGGTACCTATCATTATTTGGGGAAAAAGTAAAGGATCTATGACATTGTGCTAGCCACCTGTGTCTCCGAATTTCCGTGGGCCACAGAAACATATGAAACATATATTACCCAATTCGAACAGTTAAATTAGTTTTGGGATTTTACATATTTTATTATTTATTATTGCCTTAATGTGTTCAATGCTATTTGAATTGTTGTCTCGATGGTCTAAGGATCGAACCCTGCTCGCCCCTACCCTCGCTGTTCTGTAAGAGGTTTGCACTATGGTGTACTAATCTTCAAATATAATGCAACATCCAAAACTCATAAACCAAACTAAGAAACAAGAGACCAGTAAGAGGTTACAAAGTAGACAAAGATCCGTTCCTTTGCACCAAGGCAAGATGCTCTTTGCCATAAAGTACAAAAACAAAACTATCAATGGCTGAGAAATGAGCTACATTAATTCAAATTGGTTGAAATGCCCTCAGTCATTGAACAAGGTTCCTTCATTATTTTTGTGAAATACTTAAACCTTACTCTGGATGTCAGTACAAGAGTTTTATGGTTGACAAGATTCAAAGACTTCTTATAAATGCTTATAATTTAACGCCTTACTTTCCAGCGCTTTGACGCCGACGGTGACGGCAGAATCTCCAGACAGGAGTACAGAGATGAGGTAGACACCCACCATATCAACTTCCCAGAGGCCCACCGCGCTCTCCTCCGTCTCTTCGATGAGATTGACTACGACAACGACAACCATCTTGACCAGTCCGACTACAACACTCTTTTCAACAACGCTGATGCCAACCAGAATGACCTCGTCAGCCACAACGAGTTTGTCACGTGAGTCACATCAACACACACACACACACACACAGAAACATAGAGTTACAACATACACACCTTCCCAGCCTCTTAATACTCATACATATACATACACATACATACAGTGACAGTCACACACATATATATACTCACTAATAAACATCAATACATGCATATCTTCAAACACACATACAAATATTCTAACTTACATTTTCATGCATAAATACAAAGATAGCCAAAGAGATCGATATAAAATCGGTTGATTAAAGGATTGATTGAAAGATAGATATAGATGATAGAGATAGATAGATAGATAGATAGATAGATAGATAGATAGATAGATAGATAGATAGATAGATAGATAGATAGATACATAGATAGATAGATAGATAGATAGATAGATAGATAGATAGATAGATAGATAGATAGATAAAATGAACTTGCATTAATTGTGTATCTTCTCTCCGATCAGTTACTTCCACCAACTTACTGGAGGACCAGTCCTTGGTTAAAGTCTTTGGTTCAAGTCCTTGGTTAAAGTCTTTGGTTAAAGTACAAGACATTTCGCCACCGTTTCCGTTTGTTTTTTTCTACAATGTATATAAACATATCAAAGCAATTAAATTAATTTGCTACTTAAAGTTAAATGTTTGAGTCATGTGTTTGATACAAACTTAATACTTAACACATCAGTCTGACCTTTTATTTATATTTTTTAGCCATTTTTTGTTAAAACAGAATTTCATTTTTTTTCTCTACTTTTGAATATAATTGAATGTTGTTATTCTTACTAAAGTCTGTGACAGTGATATGTCGACGATAACATAGACATAAAATTTAAAAATAAATTAATTAGTTAATCAATAAATTTATTAATTTTGTTGTGTATGGAAACTTTACTAAATAGGCGGCGAACGACTTATGACCATATACCCGCACAGTCACAAAGAAACAAAAACTTTTTAACTAACAAGACACTAATAAAAAAACAACGTATGAAACTAGAAGTACTTGAATTGCTGAGTGGCGAAACATGTCGGCATTCCTTCATGAAGCCTCAAGTTTAAATTCAGACACGAGCAAATTTCTTTTCTTTTTTTTTTTAATCACTTTTGAAAAGGCACCATAGAAACTTTGCACAACCTAAGTTTAGATCAAATCATTAAAAAGCCAACTAGATTAAACAACACATTAGATCTCTTCTTAACCAACAGACCTGGATTAGTAGTTGATTATGATATTATCCCTGGTCTATCAGACCATGATATCATAAAAATATACAGTCAGATAAAAGCAGTAGCCAATACAAAACCCAAAAGAAAAATCTTACTCTGGAATAAATGTAACCTAACTCAACTACACCAAGCTGCATTAAACTTTCAACAAACATTCTTATTAAAAAAAGACATTAACCAACCAGTCAATGACCTCTGGAATTTCATTAAAAACCATCTTAAAAGCATTATAGAAAAACATACCAACTAAATACACATCAAACAAAATAAATAAATGCTGGTTTAATAATAGACTAAAGAAGCTTTGTAAACAGAAGGAAAACCAATATAGAAAATTTAAAGAAACTAAGGCAGAAAGAGTTTACAAAAAGCATATAAAAATTAAACACTTAACCCAAAAAGTAAGCAGACAGCTGCAGAGTGAATACATAAACAATGTAATATCTAAAGATAACAACAAAAACCTATGGTCATACATTAAGTCTAAGAAAATGGAAACAACAGGCATAGCGCCATTAAAAGATGAACATAAAATAATACATAATGATAATGAAACTAAAGCAAACATCCTAAACAAATACTTTGCATCAATTCTCAGCCCCAGGAGACAAAGACATATTACTGAATTTGAACCAAGTAGACAACATAGAAGATATAGTAGTACAAGAAAAAGGAATCCAAAAACTATTAGCCAACACCAAACCAAATAAAGCGTCTGGACCTGATGGTATTCCTACTAGATTACTCAAAGAACTAAGCAATGAGATAGCACCAGTGTTCAAAATACTCTTTCAGGCTTCGCTTAACCAGGGCAGAGTACCAACGGACTGGAAAGAAGCTAATGTCACCCCCCTATTTAAAAAAGGAGAAAAATCTGACCCAGGAAACTACAGACCAGTATCCCTTACCAGCATCACATGTAAAATCCTAAAATACATAATATGTAGCAACATCATAAACCACTTAGACAAACATAATGTCCTCACACCATACCAACATGGCTTTAGAAAATATAGATCATGTGAAACACAACTAATAGGACTAATTGATGATTTTTCAAAAGTTTTAGATAATAGTGAACAAATAGATGCTATCTTACTAGATTTTTCTAAGGCTTTTGACAAAGTTCACCACCTTAGTTTGCTTAAAACATAAAATAAAGAACAATAAAAACAACAAAAGACACAGATATTTTTAAGAGTAACAAAAAAACTAAAACAAATTAATTCCACTTATCTTATTCCTGGCAAACCAGTAACACAGACTAAAAACGAAAAATACCTAGGTGTTATAATAAATGAAAAACTGTCATGGAATCCAAATATTGATGAAACTATAAAAAAAAAAATCAAACAAAGCATTAGGATTTATTAAAAGAAATTTCTATAAATCAAATAAGAACATAAAACTAAAATGTTATTTAACCTTGGTTAGGCTAATTATAGAATATGCATCCTCCGTTTGGGACCCCTCAACTCAAGAAAACATTAAGAAACTGGAACAGACACAAAATAGAGCAGTGAGATTCATAACAAACGAATATTCACATTTGACTAGAGTAACACCTTTAGTAAAATCACTAAATTTAGAAAGACTTCAGGACAGAAGACTCAAAAGTAAAGTAGCAACTATACATAAAACACTGAACCATAATCTTCAAATACAAAAACAAAATTTAATAAAATACTCTGAAAGACACAAAGATAAAGGCACATTCCTCGTCCCATATGCTAGGACAAATTTGTACTAATACTCCTTCTTCCCTAGTGCTAATAGAGCATGGAATGGGTTGCCTGAGCTAGCCAGGAAAACCAGTGACTTGGCAGAATTAAAGTCATTGGTTAATATGCATGACTGAATGCATGACGCGTAGGACGTAATCATCTTCTTTTTTGAAGTAACGTCTGTATTATATAAGATAAGATAAGGCAGCACAGTAACCTCCCAGAAATCATTTCTGTCCCCTCCCCACCAGCTGGTCCACAAAAGTGATTGGACCTCAGCGCACTAAGTGAGCATGAAAGTTGCGCTAAACAAGATTCATCCAAAATATAAGTCAACCAAAAATTAGACACTGACTAGACTAATTCTAATAAAATTCTGGGATCAAACTAAAACTCAAAATGGCAAAGTCCAATGATTAATAGGGATTGTCAACGTATAATATGTAAGCATATATTTAACTAGTTACTAATGTAAATCTCTCTAAAGTAAAGTCCAATCTGGCTTAAGTAGTGATTGGATGTATGTGTTCATGAATTTCAGACCAACAACTGGTCATCAGGTTTGTAATTTAAAATCCAAGGACCGGTTCTGGTTCTGGCTTCAAGGGCTTAATACTGATAGTAGCTTTTAGTTAATAGTTGGAATCTGAAGCGTTGTAGGTCAATCTTTATTGTTTTAAATTAATTCATTTGCGGTAAACGATATCTTATTAACGGCGGGAACATCAATTATACCAATTTATAGCTTGAACCTTAGATGATGCCAAAGCATAGATTTAATTGTAGTCTGTAGGCCTATTATTGAGATCTGTTTAAATATAGATCCAAGAGCATTAGGAAAACCAAATATAGAAGAAAAAAAAAAACTCATCGTAGACAGTAATATTTATAGACAGTGTAGGCAACGTGTAAGGTGTGACCTCTAGAGAGTATCAGTACGCTGGCATTAAACCTACGTCCATCGTATTTAACCTGTGGTTACCTGTCTATCAACGAACTCAGTGTGATGGACTAAACAAATAAAAAGGGGGTGGGATGTTTATCTGTACCTGTGGAGATACACCCGCATAGCTAGACAGCCGTCTGGTCAGCGTAGAGCGCATTTATAATGTAAATTTTCATTTATATTTATATTAACACGCCATGTCTTCATAATAAAAGATGTTTGATACATATTAATATAGGCCCTATTTTTAAGCACATTATTATGTTTTAATATAAAGCGACATTTTTTTGTTTTTTTACCATTTCCATATTTAACTTGTACCTTCGTGGACACTAAAACTTTAAACCTTCTGGATCTAACAAAAAGGGCTTAAGATTTATTTTCCTAGAAATTTGAGAGTTAATTTATACCGTTATGAAAAGAATGACTAGTTCGTTGCTCAGACTGGAAAACTCTAGTTTCACAATTCCCAGCTCACTACGGTCCAAAAACCTGCTTTATGCAGATGACATTGTCCTCTTGTCAACCGAGAAGAAAGCCGACCAAATTCAGGCGGCACTTCAAGCAGACCTCCATACCATCTCCTCGTATTGCGACAAATGGCAGATTCAGATAAACGTTGCCAAAACGACCTGGTCCCTGTTCAGCCTAGGGATCGACATTCTTAAGGATCCATTCGAGCTTCAACTCGGTGGGCTGCGACTTCAACGTGAAAACACGCCAAAATATCTAGGGGTGACCCTGGACAGAAAGCTGACAATGCTCTAGCACGTCCAGGAAGTTGAAAGAAAAGCGTCGGAGAAGTTAGCGTTACTAAGAAAGCTGGCCAGCACAAAGTGGGGTGCCAAAGCTGACATGCTACGCACATTGTACTTAGGGGCAGTCAGATTACAAATTGAGTACAGCTATACAGCTCAAGTATACGCTAGTAAAACTGCCATCGAATCACTAGACCGAGTTTAAGCACAGGCCCTATGGTTCATTTGTGGCACCTTTCGGACAAGCCCAACAAACGCTGCTGAAATCTTAACAAACGTGGCACCCTTACATCTTAGGAGGGAGAGGGCAGTACTTACGGCCTACGAGGGTCGCCCGTAATAGAAGAGGCAATCGGCACCGCAGATAACATCCGCCGAGCTATGGGAGCTGTCGTTTTCCTGCAGTGGGCGCCTTCACATTGCGGCGTGAGGGGCAATGAAATGGCAGACGCCCTCGCAAGGGAGGGTGCTTTGGCAGCCACACACTTCGAAGCACCAAGCACGTATTTACAAGCAACGGCACAAATCCGAGCACTCATTCATGAGAAGTGGTTAAAGTCCTGGGAGGAATCCGACAGAGCAAGTGGTGTCTGGCAGCACATGCGTCACCCAGATCGCTACGATCTATGGTGGCGACTGAGGAGGTCAGAGCAGTCAATTATTGCGCAGTGCAGAACGGAACACTGTCCTATTGGGCATACTTTGCCCTGTTCCGCACGAACTTTGACTCCCGATGCCGTCACTGTGGAGAGAGCGTCGAAACAGTGTCGCATATCTTGTACGAGTGTCCCCAGCTCCGCGAGCAAAGGGGGGACCTGTCTGTGCAGTCACTCGACTTGTATGGTAGCTATGAGGCACTACGCCGGACGGCTAAGTTTCTTGCTAGAGCACTACGGGAGGACTAGTCCTTCCTGCTCTGATTTTTTAATAGGAGTTCATCTCAGTTACACCGTTATAATTTTTCATAGTATAAAAAGAAATAAATTGAAATTAGGCTTAGAACTAGAAAATATTTATCGTGAACAGAGTACAGGTCTTCTGCTATCCACTTAACTAAGCGTTTAAAACTTCATGTTCAGGAACATTTTGCACACCATCTTCCAATTCTAAGTTGCAATCAGATGCGTAGCTAGGATATTTGATGCCTTGTGCGGCAGTTCCTCATTATGCCCTCCAGAAATATTTTTTTTTTAAACAGTGAAAAGTTTCTAATTTCGAAATAAAGTGTATTCATTATTTGAGCATTGCTGTTTAGCAAAAAATCGATTTACAAAAAAAAAAGATAATACAAGTGAATCTCACGTGCTTTATCAACGGCAAACTATCGATACTTTTATTGAAATCAGTTTTTTTTTTCCACTTGGTCTTGTTCAATAGACGAAATAGCTAAATTAGTGAGACGTAAATTCGTCATCGTTGATTGTAAGTATTTCTTCATCAAAGTAAATTCTGAAAAACTTCGCTTGCATGTAAATACACTTACCGCAATAGTAAAAAAAAAAATATGTGAATCAAGATGGCAATATTCGGGGAATGACATTTTTTTGTATAATACTCTAAAGCTCAATAGATTTTTGTTTTTGAAAGGTCGAAGACTTCTGAAGAAACTGTGACAATTAGCCTACCTGGAAACCCCAGAATCATCGAGATTGATTTTCATCTGATGATTCAATAAGTGCAACTAAATTCATATTTATCATGACGTTATTCATATGGAGTTATTCATGAACAATACGGTCCAAGGAAAGTTTTTTCATCCATAGCTCTTTCTTGTGTGTTGATAGAAAATCTATCTTCATCTTTTTTCGAGTGGCAATTTTTTCTTGTGGCCAATACGTCTTTGAGGCTTTTATCTAGATTGTACATTTTAATTGTACTGTGAAAAATAATCGAGAAATATTTGCTTTTTATACTTTCTGTATGATTTTTATTTGTTTTTATAATCACTTATATTACAATAAATTCGTTTTTATTTTGTTGGGACATGCAGATGTTCGGTCTCTCAAGAATAAATCGTACTTGAGTAGTAATTTCACTCCAGGATATTTCTATGATTTTGTACTGCCAATTCTTCTTCAACTCATTCGCCATGCCCACGGAGTACCAGATTATGCTGTAAGAGAAAACACATGATGTCCAAGATTCTCTACAGATAATCTCTCCACATTTACCCCTCTTGCTTATTTTAATCTTGAGCCTTGCTGTCATCATTGTTGCCTAGCCACAGACAGATTTCAAGTTCCGTACAAGCAAGTGATGCATGGCTAAGAGGCTAAAACCGCTTGGTCAGGGCTTGGCCACCTTACAAGAGGTCTTGAGCTAGAATTCCGACTCTTGCAAGGTTGTGTTTGCTGAGCGGTTGGAAAACCTTCTCCCAGCTCCTCCCCCCACTGGTCCACAAAAGAGATTTGACCATTACTAATTAGTAGTTTTAAAAAAAAAAGCACCATTATGAAATTGTCAATAACCAGTGCATTGAACAATGAAGTAACATCATGGAATTTTTCAATAAAAAAGTTTTAAAGTGCGTTGCCTCCAGAAATGTAAACAAATCTGATAAAATTTGATTTGAGCTGGTCTACAGCTTACATTTAATTAAATTTAAAAAAGACTATAGAACATCAAATCACCAAAACAAACCAATATGCTTGTTTTTATTTATGTGTAGTTTTACTGAGAAAGTTTGTCTTCATTTTGATGCCCCCTCCACTACTTGATTTTATGTTTTATTTTCTAGCCTTTTCGACTTCAATTATTAATATTATATATATATATATATACCATGGTCGTAGCCAGGATTTTTTTTCGAAGGGGGATTTTTTTCTCCCCCCCCCCATCCCCCCCCCCCAGCCGCGAAAATAAATTTATATGTATTTATGTGTGTGTGTGTGTGTGTACATAATCTTTATTACATTCTGACCCTTCATTCTTTCGGAAGACGTTTATTGTGCCCTAGAATAGATTCTTCCATGAGTTAGTGGAAAAATTGTAGATTCCCTGCCATTATCAGCAATGGGGTCTGGGGGAGCGCTAGGAGCTCCCTCAGTGCGGGGCGAAGCCCCGCCGCCAAGCACTATTTCTGATATTGAAAGCCAACAAAATGCATATTCTGAGGTATCTACAGTGCATTTTCCTGCTATTAAAAAGTTCTATTTCAAAAACCTAATGTGCTATTCTTACTGACTTAGACCCTCCCGCGCCGTTCGGCGCATTTGCCGTCAAGCTGTTTCCATAACAATCTGTCACTGGTATCGACTGAAGCCTCATCCCACCTGCCATGAGGACCTCAATGAATGAGCGGCGTCAAGTTGAACTAGGATATCATTGCAACTCTTCTTATGCGTAATTCATTTTGTCGGAGAACATGTCCAGCAAACCTCATGCGTCGCACTCTCACAATCTTACTAAGGGGTCGACTCCCAGTTTGGCATAGGATTTCCTTGGTTTTAGACCCGATCTCTATAAAATGACTCCTAAAATCTGTCTTAGCCATCTTTGTTGAGCAACATTTAGTGTTTTTCAATTTCGGCAGATGACTATTCAATGCAGTTTATTAATGGAGCCCTGCCACTGGTAAAAATGTGTAACCTCTCTCTCTCTTGAATACGCTCTTGGAATTAGGTGACTGTAGTTTTCTTTAGATTTTATATCGAAAAGAGAAGTTTTATCGTCAAAATCATCTGTTGGGGGTTTTCCACCTCAAAATGATCTGTAGGGGGATCTTAAACTCAAAACCATCTGGAGGGGTTTTAAACTTTAAAAAAAGCCATCTGAGAAGAGGGGTTTCAACTCAAAACCCCCGATTGGATTGGCTACGCTCAAATAATTTTAGTGTGTAATTTGCTTTTTTTATATTGAAGAGGTATTTTTAGCATCAAACCCCTCTGAATGTGGGTTTAAACTCAAAACCCCTTATGGCAACGCTCATAGCATTTTGAGTGTGTAATTTGCTTTTTTTTTCTTACACTGAAGATGTATTTTTTAGCCTCAAACCCCCCCTGGCGGAGGGTTTAAACACAAAACCCATTTGGCTACGCTCATAGATTTTAGAGTGAGTAATTTGCTTTTATTTATATTAAAGAAGTACTTTGTAGCTTCAAACTCCACTGGAGGGGAGTTTAAACTCAAAACCCCTTTGACTACACTCATAACATTTTGAGTGTATAATTTGCTTTGTTTTTTATTATTAAAGAAGTATTTTTTTTTTACCTTCAAACCCCGCTGAAGTGGGATTTAAACTCAAAATTGAGTCAAAACCCATTTAGCTACGCTCATAAAATTTTGAGTTCGTAATTAGCTTTTTTTTTATGTTAAAGAGGGGTTTATCGTAAATTTTAGAGGGGGTTTTAAAATCAAAATCTTTCTTAACTGTGCTCTTGGAATTAGGGGATTTTCGTTTGCATTTTTTTTTTATTTTGTTTTATAGAAGAGGGGGAGTTAACTGCAAAAAACCCAGGTAGGGGTTTAAAACTCAAACCCCTGGTAGGGGTTTTTAAACTCGAACCCCTCTGGTAGGGGTTTTAAACTTGAACCCCCTGGTAGGGGTTTTTAAACTCGAACCCTCCTGGTAGGGGTTTTTTAACTCAAAACCCCTTTGGTTGTGCTGGGGCAAGTGATGGTTTAGTATTAAAATCTCACCTAAAATAAACAAAATCAAAGCAAAAAATCAGTCACTAAATTCCGATCTCTCCCCCTTAGGGGGGAGGGGGGGATTTCATTACGGGTGGGGGGGGGTTTGAACCCCCCCAAAAAAACCCTGGCTACGCCCATGATATATACTATATACTATACTATATTAATATTATTAATATTTGAATCTTTCATAGAATATTTATTTTTCTGATCAGTCTTATATGGTTACAAAGTGAATTGAGGTCAAAGTTCGAAACGACCGACCTTGGACTTTCTCTATCTTTTTTTCTTTGTTTTCTGTTGATTTGAGCTTCGTCTCTTGGCCTTGACTTGGCTGCTCGATTATGTCTGACAATCTTGACGATCATTTCGTTTAAAAGACAAGAGCTACAATGTTATCTATCATCTTTGTATTTCTAAATCATATTATACAATACCTAAACCTATGTAAAGATTCGCTTTGTTTTTATTAGAATTTAATCTACTCTATATTTGTAAGTTACCACTAACTCGTCGTTAAGATCCGCATGAAATTTCGTACACAGATTTTATCCTCTAGAAGCTCAGTGAGAACAGGTTTTGAGAGGTTTTTGATAGGTTCTGTACCTGGAGACCGCTATTCGCGAAAAACAAACTGGCGGTTTCAGAGAGAGAGAGAGAGAGAGAGAGAGAGAAAGAGAGAGAGAGAGAGAGAAGGTTAGAGAGAGCGGGACGTAAAATTGTAATAGATACACTAATTCACTGGTTAAAAAAAAGTAAATTAGGTTGATCTTTAAAATATGGCCCGTTTATTACAATAAAAAAGTAGTGTTCAGGCCTTAATTATCAATATGAAGCCTGGTAATAAATCAACGGACGTAGCAGGTGTGTACTGTTTAGACGTACATATTAATATTATTTTGCTTATTTTTGTGTTTTTTTTTTTGACTTCAATATTTCTAATTTTTTTTTAAATTTCCTAACAAAAACCTCATCTCTCCCCCCCCCCCCCCCCCAGTTGTTCAATGTAAATCATGCGGGGTCATTCAAACTCTGGACTTATGAAAGTCAAACTCAGTGGTGACCAACCTTTTTCAGCAGTGGGGGCGCCATATTAACTTCTAAGAGACGAATCACAGGAAGTGTCATATTAACTCCAATGAGAGCTGGTCTCAGGGGTTTCATTATGTACAATAGACCATAGGAAAGAGTTTCTATGGGCCGTATAGCGCAAGATCTCAGTCCGGATATGGCCCACTGGTCGTAATTTGGGCAGCACTGGTCTAACCTATTTGCTTCTTTAGGAAACATCTGGAGATGTTCCCAGCTCCTATAACCTTCGAATTCCAGTGGACGATATAAATGAGAAAGCTTTTACAATTCAACTCAAATATTGTGTTTTTTGTGAACACTAAACTCAACTTTAACTCAACTCTCAGGTAATCTTGACATGTATTTGATTATTAACTCCTGTATTTTTTTTTTGTCCTGATTTATTCTACTCACAATTTTGTAAACTGTAAAATTGATGTCATTTGTTTAAAACCGTCTTTGAAATATCAATTTTAAGTTGGGGGTTATGGGAACAAGACCCCCTCACACCCACCCCTCCAAACAGTGAACTTCTAACTTTCAACTTTCACCTGTATATACAAATATATGAAGTTTTGCTCACTGGACTTTTTTTTTACCATGCCTAACCCAAAAACAGAAAACTAGAATTTTTTTAAAAAGCCTAACTGGCTGAGGATAAACCACAAACTATCTAGCCGAAGGAGGCGCGGTGGCTGAGCGGCAAAGCGCTTGGCTTCTGAACCTGCGGTCCCGGATTTGAATCCTGGTGAAGACTGGGATTTTTAATTTCGGGACCTAATGGGTACCTGACATCAGTTGGGGAAAAGTAAAGGCTGTTGGTCGTTGTGCTGGCCACATGACACCCTGGTTAACCGTAGGCCACAGAATCAGATGACCTTTACATCATCTGCCCTATATATCGTAAGGTCTGAAAGGGGAACTTTACTTTTTTTACTTTTTTATCTAGCCGAAGGACTCGGGAAAGAATCATCCCAATAGCAATTGAGGAACTACAAAAAAAAAAAAAAAAAAAAAGAAAAGTAATTTAGATAATAAAATAGTAACAATTTAATTCTTTTAATTAAACACTTGATAAAAATACATTAGCAAGGGAGAACATTGTCTATATGTAAAGCTCGTTCAAAAATATCAAATCTGATAGTTAATTTTTTTTGTTACTGTTTACTTGTAGTCGTAAGAATTAACAGAAGAAATTTGCTTTTAGAATGCTCACCTACGCCTTGTTGATCTGCCTGCCAATGTTGGCTTTTGGTCAAGATATTCTGGCAAACCAAGAGTTTATCAGGTTTGATGTAGATGGTGATGGTAACATAGAGCCCAGAGAGGTCCAGCAGTATTTCAATGTAAGAGAATTACCTTGAATCAATTTCATTTAATGCATTTTGTATAATACTTTAAAGTAATGTGCCTACTATAGCCGTAGTTTTACTTACAAAGCTTAAATCTACTCACTCTGTCAGTCTGTCTGGTAAAAAGCTTGAACATGATTTTTTTCTCCCAATTCCCAGTCACTCATCAAGTTAACACTTTACACAGTTATTTATTGAACTTGACAAGACAGGAATCATTAAAAAATTTAAACAATTAGTCAATTAATTGTTGGTGATTAATTAGTTGTTTTTTTCGAAATAAGGGGAATAAAGTTTAATGAATGAGAAATTGTGGATATTATATATATATACATATATGGATTTAGTCCCCTTGATACATTTTGACACGTCCTTATTCCCGTTCTTGGATCAAGTTGAAATTATTCATTATCGATAACAATATACAAATCTATCAAAAAATGAACCAATTTATTAATCAGTACCAGGTGACCGAGCCTCGCTCGGATGAATCACTCGTTAAGGAAGGATATATACCCGAATTCATTTTGGGAATATTTTTCTAATTACGAAAGTAAAAGATCGGGTAAAGACTATCAATTTGAAGAGTTGCTTTTTTAGTTCTGTTAGTTCTCAATGTAATTGTACATGGCGATTAGAATAGAAAGTCTCTTAAGTCCCCACAACTGTATAGAAAACCACATCTCACGTCGTAACGTTTTACATTGCATCTTTTGCGTAAAACTATTGGATTATTATTGGCTTGGAAGAAAGTCTTGGCAGTGTAACTTCTACAATGGTTACGTTCTAACATTTAATATTGCAATTAGTATAGTCATTATGGCTTTTGTACAAAACATCAAGTGATACAAAATCTCTACGTTATAGGGTAAAACGTGCACCTTGTAACAAAGTAAAATTGCGCATTTTTTCCTAAGAGACTTAAAAACATCGCGTTCTTATAGTTATAATGTTTTTTGTTTGGTGTAATGCACAAATTGTAAGACAAATTTCCTTACGGATAATAAAGATTATTATTATTATTAGTAGTAGTAGTAGTAGTATTCTAAAGAGGAGTTATTGTGGGGCATCTATGTTACGTCGACCACCTTTCAGCTCACTAAAAAAAGATTGCCTTTGGCGTATGTTTGTCCCCCTTACGGGATAAGTGCCCTGCCCAGCGTGACTGTCGGACTTTAAGAAGTTCATACCATTTCGCAAGAACATCACTGTTTGTAGTGCGGTCTTGCCAACGTATGTCCATGATGGTGTGCAAATATCTTTGGTGAAGGCGTTCAAGAAGTTTTAGTTCCTTTCTCAGGGTTGACCCACGAAAGCCATGTTTGGGTATAGTTGCAAAGCAGCAGAGTTTTGAGTCAGGTGGGTAGCAAGCCAAGGCTGATCAGCCCTTCCTGTTCAAAGCTAACTGGTTAAGAAGCCAGTTACTCGCCTTCACCCCTCCTCCCTAAGTGAAAACAGTTCCGTGGACTCAATATTTGTGCCACACGTGAAAGATCAAGAAATACACTAGAAACTGCTCTTTGCGAAAACTTTTACAATGATACTTAAGGCACATTAATTAATTAATATTTAATGTATGAAGGACTACTTCATAGAACAACAAATTCCCATTTGAAACATAATATTCGTAGCAACGGATGATAAACCTGGAAAAAAAAACATTTCCAGTGTGTCTGGTGATTCCAGGAATACATATTAATTGTTATTTTAATTGGTTTAAATTTGAATATCATCAATAAAAAAGATACATCCCTATAACTTTATTTGTAGCTTTAAATTATTTTTTCACTCTACAACTCACTAAAGTTAGAAATTAGTTTTAAAATAAAGATGAATTGGCAAAAATGCAATACAAGTTAAGCAGGGGGTCTACCAAATACCAAAAAAACATGGCAAGGGGTCTACGAGACAAAAAAGTTTGGGAACCACTGCTTTAAAGCATTGCGTCATTTGATACTATGCTTCCCAGATATGTGAAGTTGTCTAAAACGTTAAGGGATGATTTTGGGCTAAGTAGGTTTTATTTGGCGACATCTGGAACATGACTTCCGTTTTACCGAGGTTTATAGGTAAACCAAAAGAGGCGGCAGCGTAATGAAAATGCGTTGATCGCGAGCTGGATATCATCAGGGCCGGCCTTAGGCCACTGCAACCTATGCGGCCTCAGTGGGCCCCGAACTTTCATAAGCCCCGAGCTAATTCTAGGTGTAAATTATTCAATTAAACCATTATAACTTATAATAGGGTTTCCGTGGTCTCATTGTTTTCAAGGCGCTCCTGGAAATTCCATGAAACTCATAAAAATGTCTTTAAAATAGACAAAATTGTCTTTTTGGGGTGTCAATCAATATGGTAAACGCTAATCTTAAGCGTGATAAAAAAAACGGCATCGTCAGCTTTCATTTAATAAAAATGTAATGCAAAGACGAATTTATTTTCTAATATAAAATCTCAATTTTCACTTATTATCCGTATCCCTACTCTGACTGGGCCGCGCGCAATCCAGTTCACATAGGGCCCCGCGAATGTTAGGGCTGGCCCTGGGTATCATGTTCAGAGTGTGCAAGTAAGGCGTAGATAAACTGTGTTATGACCATTTCCTATGTTTTGGTATGAGACAGTAGACTTCGAAGTTTAAACACATTGCAATAATTCACCAGTAAAATAACAAAGTAAAGGCTACCTACGGGTCTACGCAATTAAAGTGTTAACAATTTATAAAGCCTTTAAAACACAACTAATCCTTATTTTTCTTCCATAGTTTCATAATAGATCAAGCTACAATAAAATGGTTCGCAAATGTTTAATTAGGCCAATTGATTCATTAAACTTGTTCTTGTTTGCGAAGAAATGTCTTAGTGTACTGCTGTGAGCCTAGTGACGTAAGCGGTGTCAAGTTTTTTTCCCTTTGACGTCATATAGAAAATGTTAATTTATAAAACATTCTAGCCAAAATTAATTTCTCGATAATGAAACATTTTCAAAGCGATGTGGCCAATGAGTTGAGATTTTTTTCTCATTTACACATACCTTGAAATTTTAAAGAAAATCGTCAGAGCCGTTTTTGAAATAAAATGTATATATTACAGGCTAGGTACCCAAGCGCGAACCAATGTGCGTCGCTGAGAAATACAAATTTGCCAATGAATTAAATGATTTCTACAGCCGATTTGACTGCCACAACTTCGAGAAAGACCACTGTGATTTATTGACATCATTTGAAAACAGTAATATAAATCAGTATCAAGAACTGTTTAATAAACAAGAAGTGATTAAAATATTTAAACAAGTAAACACCGCCAAAGACTCGGGACCCGACAAATGAAGTGGCAAACTTGTAAACTATGTGCGGAACAACTGGCTTATATCTTTTGTGCTATCTTCAACAAGTCCTGGCAAACGCACAAAATACCTTCCATTTGGAAGACATCTGAAATAATTCCAGTACCCAAAAAGAAGATTATTGCTTCCAACAACGACCGACGTCCCGTAGCACTTACATCAATTCCAATGAAGTGCCTGGAGAAAATGATTTTAAAACATCTACTGAAAGAAGTCAAAACACGTCTTTACCCGCACCAGTTCGCTTACAAACCGTCAAGAAGTACAGAAGATGCACTGCTATTCATGCTGAATTGTCTATACCAAGGGTGGGCAACCTTTTTGTTTCGAGGGCCGCATTAAAAAAAAAATTGGGAATGGGGGCCGCATATTATATACATACATACATACGTAAATACTCACAACTTAGAAAAATGCGCTATCTAGCTGTGTATAACGTCTTTTAATTCATATTTATACTGTATTATAATTCACTGTTCATTTTTACACCAATCCCAATTGAGGAAGTACAACAAGAGTTAGCAATATCTGAAACCAATTTTTCGTTTTAACAAAAAAAAAAATACTATTTTCTTTTTACATCTCATTTCACAACAAATGTGTAAGTTGTACTTAGTTTGAAGTATCTCATTATTTACACTCATGTGTAATATTCCAGAATTGTGGAACTAGTTTACTAGTTGTTATCCTTGTGACTGCTGTCAAATTACAGTCAGTCAACATCGACCTTTGATTACACTTGTTTAGTTTCCACACACACACACACAAAATGCTTGTTGTAGTAAGTGTCCACAAATGATGTGAAAGTTTAGCTGCAAGTTGTTTTGTTTTTTTAAGTATAAAAATACAGCTTCAGGTCCCCTTAAAGTTTTTAACCATTTAACTAGAAATAGTTTCACCTTTCAGCAAAAGAAAATGACAAAACCTGTTTTACTTGTTAGCTTGGAGAAATGGGAAAGCCTTTTTTTTTAAAACATTTAACTTGCACTTACATTTCATATGCAAACTACCCATTGCAATAGTCAATATGAAAAAACATGAAATCTGTCTTCCACTCTTCATTAGGAATATTAACAACAAAGTCACAGTCAATGTTCTTCAAGGAACATAAAAATTTCATTCTTGAAATTTTATATTCTCATTTCCTTGCTATGCTTAGCCAGCGAATACATAGGAATCTTTGTTTCTAAATCTTGACCTACTTTTCGGAACTGCCTGTGGTTAAGATGCTTAGCTCTGGCTAGTTTAATTGCTGAAACACTAGCGTCAATATTTTTTTTTATATTTAATGCAAGATTGTGTAAACTTTCCTGCTTAGAGTTTATGGTTGGGCTATTCTTTATTTTAAAAAATTGTTTTTCTCTGTCAAAGATCGAGCTTCATCAGTTATTACACTTGTCATCTTGTTCCACACTCCCATCATAAAATTTGCTGACGACATAGCAATCATTGGCCTTACTGCAGATGACGAAAATCTGTACCATTCAACAATTAACACTTTTTACCAATGGTGTTTAGATAACTTTCTAATTTTAAATGTTCAGAAAACTAAAGAAATGATTATTGACTAAACATAAACATAAAGGCCATATTGCAGAAATTTTGATAAACAATCAAACCATTGAACAAGTACAAGAATATTAATATCTAGGAACAACCATCAACAACAAATCGAAATGGAGCGAACGCTCTCAAAACCTCTACACAAAAATTCACCAGCGACTCTTCTATCTCAGAAAGCTAAGAAAATTTAACATCGACAAAACAATCATTAAACTTTTTATACAGCATTCATCACCAGTCTAATTAACTTTGCTCGAATACAGCTATCATCTCTTGAAGAGCTTTTTCATGAAAGATACCTTTCCAAAACACTCTCTATTCTTAATGATTTCCTGCACCCATTAAACCACTGTTACATAAGATCTGAACGAAGTGGTTAGGACTAAAACAGAAAGATTTAAAAACTCCTTTATCCCACTTTCGGTCAGAGTGTTACAAGATCAGCTGTCGTCATCGAGAAGGTACATGGAAGTCTAATTCATAAAGCGCAGGTTGTGAATGTGTGTGTGTTTCATGTGTGAATGTCGTTCTAATTTTTCATCTATACTGTTATTTTATAGTAGTTACGCTGATGTTGTCAATTGTAGTCAAACTGAATTTCCATTTGATTGGATCAATAAAATTATCTTATCTTATCTTATATATATATATACGTACATACATACGAGAATAGCTCACTTAAGAGTATGGGATTTAATGGTAATTATTTAATTCTTGTTTTATATATAATTGTCAGATAAATGGTAGTTACTACTGGTCGATGGTGCGACAGCCTTCCTAATTATACAAAACGCATTATATATAAATATCGCCTAAAGTATTTTAAAATAGGTTTGTGTAAAATGCATAAATAGGTATCTGAAAGTCTTATCTATAGCTTTATATCTATACATAAACAGAACAGAGAAAGTGTATTTATGGTGCTCCCGATAAGTTCTATGATAATTGTCTGCATTTTTTGACGTCTACGTAATAAACTGCCATTTGGTCTTCAAGTATTTTTTTTTTACCATTTAGTTGACATTTTTGAAATTCAATTTAGTTTCGTGACATTCAAAAAAGATTTTATGCCCTTTTTTTTTTAACAAAACAATCAAAATTTGAAATGCTGAGCACAATGTGATTTGGCAAAGGATGATCCATTATTATCAATTGAAAAGGCCTCTTTGGGGGGTTGCACATGCAACTGGGAAGTCCCGAGTCATCTCGCATACAATTTTCTGTGCTGCAAAAACTAATTATTTAGGCAAATTTCAACCCAAGTACAGTTCAGGAGGAGTCGCTGTGGTTGAGCGGTAAAGCGCTTAGCTTCCAAACTGGGAGGTTGTGCTGGCCACATGACACCTTTGTTATCACAAACAGATGACCTTTACATCATCTGCCCTATAGGTCACCAGGTCTAAAATGGGAATTTTACTTTTTACTTAATTTACAGTTCTGGAGATAATTACGAGTTACACAATTAGCCCCCACACACAAAAACTTTGAGCCTGTGAAAAATGCCTACAAAACATGATGAACAATTTCAAGTATTTCCCACTAGATCTGGAGCTAAAATTTTCCGACACATTTTTCAGCGTTTTGATAGTGACGGTGACGGCAGAATCTCCAGACAAGAGTACAGGCATGAGGTAGACACACATCACATCGTCAACTCAGCTGTCCACCAGACACTGACCCGTCTGTTTGATGAGCTGGACTACAACAATGACAACCACATTGACCAGTCTGATTTCAACAAATTTTTCCACAATGCGGACACCAACCAGAACGATCTTGTCAACCACGCTGAGTTTGTCAAGTATGTCTCTCTCTCTCTCTCTCACTCTCTCTCTCTCTCTCTCGCCTTCACTCCATCTTCTATCTTTGACTCCTTCGTCTTTCTCTCTTAATCATCTATTTCTCCCAATCGACCCTCGTTTTTACAAAGCTTCTATCAGCTCACTCTGTCTGTCTGGTAAAAAATTTGTACACGTTATTTCTCCCACACCTTATCGACTATATATTCGCGAAACTATCACTGATCTATTGCGAGATATTTTCAACTGCCGTACGTATCCGCATCAAAATTTCGTACACAGGTTCTTTTTACCTCCTAGGTACTCACTCTAGTACAGTGGTTAGTGGTTAGTATAGTGGTTAGTGGTTAGTGGTTAGTATAGTGGCTAGTGGTTAGTATAGTGGTTAGTGGTTAGTATAGTGGCTAGTGGTTAGTATAGTGGTTAGTGGTAAGTATAGTGGCTAGTGGTTAGTATAGTGGCTAGTGGTTAGTATAGTGGTTAGTATAGTGGTTAGTGGCTAGTATAGTGGTTAGTGGTTAGTATAGTGGTTAGTGGTTAGTATAGTGGTTAGTGTGAGGGATTGAGGAAGCTAGAGCGCTCGAGTTCAAACCCAGGTCGTTCAACTTAATTTATAAATACATTTAGAAAGCGATCCTGGTATTATTTACCCAGATACCCCTTCTTTCTTCTCCCAACTGGTCCGTTAGATTGTCTAAGAGCTAAGCCGAAGGCTCTTCG
Organism: Biomphalaria glabrata; assembly: GCF_947242115.1. Lineage (NCBI taxonomy): Eukaryota > Metazoa > Mollusca > Gastropoda > Planorbidae > Biomphalaria > Biomphalaria glabrata. The sequence goes on along the minus strand of NC_074717.1, from coordinate 9,868,507 downwards.
AGCTCTAAGTTTGAAAAAAAACCTGTTTGAGCGTCATACATTAAAAAAAAAACCTGTGTGAACACACAGTTCTGTCTGGAAGAGACCCAAGTCAATGCCTATGTAAAGCATTGCTATTTCCGATGCATCTGGCCCCCAACACATGGCCGAAGGCCGAGTACACCGGGAACCTCCGCCATTTTTCTATGTTGTACCAAGCTAACCGTGGAGGACTCGCCATTAGTGTAACGGTCCCTTGAGGAACGGCGCATAGATTATTGACAGGGTCGTGAGGGCTCTCTTTCATCTCCGCTCCATGCAATGGGTTGACTCTCGCCTACCCGTGGACACCCCCACGGGAGTCTTGTGTTGCTACCCATTTAGCCTAACCACTTCCTCTAATTGTCGTTTCCACACGAGCGCCACGATGAGGCAGAGTAGCGTGCTCGCGCCCAACTGGTCCAGACCAGTGCTTGGATCATGATATAGTGAAGAAGCTCAGCCTAAAAACATGAAACAGCGTTCAACAAAAACAATAGCTAAACATATTTCTAATCAATCAGATTTACTACTGTTAGTCTAGATCTGTTTCAAATTTTATGACAAGTCTGATCCAAATTAAGTGATACAACTACACTTATTATAATCTTTGTTATTTTGTTTTTCTTTTCTATTTTTTTTTTACTATATTTAAAAAATATCTTGTTCTCTTTTTCGTTTCTCTCACTCTAATCGCTCTCTCTCTCTCTTTCCGTCAGTTTTAGTGGTCTCGACCCTCTCTCTGTCTCTCTTTTTCACTGAATATCTCAATCTATTTTCTCCACTCGTGCAATTTATTATTTAAGATTTCATAAGATTAAAATGGTAGCTAGAAAATAGGCAGTTTCAACATTTATATTTCCTTTTATTTTATAGTTACTTCCTTCAACTGACTGGCGGATTTTAGTCACGCAAGAGTTGGCTTACAAATTCCTTTTTTGTTTACTGAAAGATTGTTAAATAGAAACAAATGTAATAAAACTTGTATTTATGCCCCTTTAACAGCTTTGTTTTTTTTTTTAATTTGTCCATTGGAACTAGAGACATGGGATGTGTTTCTTGGTAGTAGGTTGGTATCTGGGTGTTACAGACATCTTCCCGAAAATGTAAAGAGTGTTTTTATAAAATTGAAAGCGACACTCATCAGCAGTGTGTACTATTGTCAGCCTGTAAGTGTCTATCCAGTGTATGAGACTATCCTTACGTCGGTTTCATTTTACGAATATCTGAATCAGAGTAGCTGTCGAAAGAAAAGTAGTGCTTCTAAACTCGATTGTTCAGACTTTCTTCTAGTATTTCCAGCATTTTCCTTTAATAGAGCGATTAAGGAGCCTTATATGTCTTCTATAGAGCTCCTAAGCAGAGGCTTAGTGAGCGAAACTTGCCCCTGGGACATTATTGGCACTCCTCCATTTTCCATTAACATCACATAGAAATACAGGCTGCTTGTGGCGCCCCCCCCCCCCTTCAGGGTGGCGCCCGGGGGTCGTTTCTCCTTGCGCCTCTCTCACTACGCCTCTGCTCCAAAGCCTCAGAACCACACAAGTATTGTGGAATCGCCGATGCTTTACACTATTTACAGACGTAGAGTTTTTTTTTTAGGTAGGCCTAGAGATCTATTCCGACATACTGTCGTTTGGAAGCCATCAAAAGCACTCGACGCATCGCTGGACACTTAACCCCCTCCTATTAAGCCCCTATAATGAGGATATGTCAAACCTGCGCTCTATAAAGGTAGTTTGTTATTTTTGAAACTTATAACTGTGACAGGTGGGGAAATGTGACGTGTGTTTGGCGCGTTAAGTGTCTAGGGGATGATTATTTTTAAAGCTATCACACCCCCACATATCAGCATATGAATCGGGAGCAGGCACGCAACGAGGCAAGCAATGAAAGATAGATACAAAAGTTAAAATAAAGAATATTTATTTACATAAATATACATATAAGGATAAAAAGGGGGAGGGTTTGCATCTATCTCTAGTATATTCTATGTTTAATCATCACTCTTGCACCTAATAAGAGAGTATGTCACTTTGTCCTCTGACTTAGCTGGTATTTCTGTTGATGTCGCAGCTGGCTGTGTCCTGGCTTGAGGTTCTGCAGCTGGAGGTGGCGCTCTAGCGGATAGAGGGACGCCGGTGATATAGTTCTTGTGGAGTCTCAATCCCCAAAATCTAATATCTGTAGTGGGCACAGTAGGGCGGGTGGCCGGCTACCGTGGGCACAAGGTTACTGCGGGCAGAGCTGATCTACCGTGGGCAGCGTAGTTGACAGGATAAGTCCAGTGAGTTGCAGGGGGTTGGCGTAGCTATGACGTCTCACACAGATCTGAATCTATAGGGACGTCGCACCTAATAGCTTGACAGGTGGGCTGTCGAATAGGCGGGCAATGCCGATAGCGCCAAGTGGTAGAGTTGGGTAGATCTCAGTGGGCAAGTGCAGCGCTGAATAGCACTAAGCACAGATGCAGGTAAATAGATCGTTGATCCAATAAATAGGCAAGTAAAAGGGCAATAGGTGATTCTTGATAGCAACTAGGCAAGTGCAGCGCTGATTAGCACTAAGCACATAGATAGGCCAGTAGGCAAATAGGCAGATAAGTGATATAGTCCAGACTCGAACGACAGCGATAGAGGAGTGAAAAATTCTGGCTTGATTTGAATCTACTTATATATGCCTGGGAAATGTGGGCGGACACCGGAAACGTCCTAGGCTAAGAATTATCATACACGTGGGTGAATTTGACTCGAGGTGGGAGCCGCACCTTGGAATATCACGCGGTGTGTTGACCAGGGTAATCTCTTAGATCAAAGAGAGACGTGAGAGACGGGGGGGGGGGGAGAAGGATTAGCTTGCATTCAAACCAAGGTGGGGTCAACCGCGACCGTCCTTCAGACATCCGGCGGGCAAGACAAAAGAGATTGTGTGTCTACCTTTCCCCGATCAAGGGCAGATAAATGAAAGGACGCGCCTTAGCTATCTCCAAGGTGGTCAACTAAGTCTAGCCTGGAGAGGAAAAGGTGGCGCGGGTGAATGATTTAGGGGTAGGATGGACAAATAATTAAAATAAAATAAATAAATAATGAAAAATAATAATTAATGCTGTGATAATTTTGAGTGACTCTGACAGCGAGTTTTTGACTTGTCACATACGCCGCCGCCAAGATGGATCTATCGCAGAAAGATCCATAAAGTGCGAGCAGACTGATGTCACTCTAACTTTAAGATCAGTTGTTATCACAGCATTAGAAAAAAAAATCTGGAAAAATAAAGGGGTAGCCATGCCAGGAGGAGAGTCTGTCCAAGTCTGTCCGTGGTCTACTTTCCGTCCCTGATTATGTAGTCACCTGGGTGAAACATGTGGGGCTGCTGGGGAGAGTAGATTGGGCGATTGAATGAGTTATATTTCCTTCCTGGGGCGGATTGGGGAGGGTGATTGGGGCTTAGGCAGGGTGCCCGAGGCACGTGTGCTCGTTGGGGCTTACCTCCGAAGCCGCTGTGAGGCGCTTCTTCACGAGAGTAAGTAGTCAGTTTACCTCGGTATCGTCTGACAAGATCAATGTCAGGGAAGAGTGGCCTGACAAAGAATGTGGAGTCCTGCCGGAGAACGTCCCCACGAGTGCGATAACTTGGCTTACATCGTGGCTTCCTGACACGGTCAATGCCAGGGGAAGGTTGATATTGAATGGTGGCTGAGGAGCCAGGGTGAGAAGAGTCTTCACGAGCGCGAGGGTTCGGCTTACCTCGTGACTTCCTGACACTATCACTGCCAGGGGGAGGTTGATTCGGAATGGTGGCTGAGGAGCCATGAAGAGGAGTGAGTCCACGAGAGCAAGGGTTCATCTTATCTCGGGGCATTCTGACACTGTCAATGTCAGAGGAATGTTGCATGATTTTGGCTGAGTAGCATGGGTCAAGTAGACCCTCACGAGCGCGGGTAAACGACCTAACTCGTGACTTCCTAGCAGAGTCAATGTCAGGGCAAAGCGGTTTGAGCTTCGCTGATGAGTCGGGACTAGGCGTGTTAGCGAGGCGACCAGGGCTTCCAACCAGCTGGTTGCTGCCACGTTTCTGCTTTGTCGATCTACCGACGGGCAGAGAGAAGTATGGCTTATGGACTACTCCAAGAGGGACATATTTGGAGCCTAGAATGAAATCATACACTGGCGTGTCCATGACGGCCGCGTCAATGGTGCCATGTACGTACTTGCATTCTACGTGGACCCTAGCAATAGGAAGAACCTTTGGAGGAATCTCACGGTCAAGGGACTGAATCGTCACAGTTCTATCTGTGAGATCAGCTGGATCAACCAGTGTTTTGCAGATAACTGAGCTTACCGCACAGCCTGTGTCAAATAGGGACCGGACGTACCGCCCGTTAACCAGAATGGTCTCTATCCCGGGGGAAGATGAGACAGGGTGAGGAAGTGCCGGTAGGACTTCCGTTTTCGTAGGGCCAAGGGCAGTGTGTTCAGGGGCCACAGTCAGTGTTGATATGACGTATGGGTCGCCCGCTGTTCTATCAGTACGTGGTTGCTGATTAGACACAGAGGGTTTTTGGACCGCGGTCATTACTGAAATGCGCTGTGAGGCCTGCTGCTTTTGGCGGTTGGGTTGGTGGTTACGCATGCTGTCGTTGCAGTCACGGTAGGCACGGTTAGTTTTGTTGCCACGCGTGCTGTTGTTGCAGTCACGGTGGGCTTGATTGTTCTGGTTATGACGAGGCTTACGTGCTGGGTAGTTGCAGTTTTTGTGCAAGGCTGGTTGTTGATTGGTGCCTTTCTAGGTTGGGGTTTGCTTGAGGGCATGGGCTGGATGGGGGCATCGCAGTTTGCAGGACTATTGGACTGAGCAGGAGGGTTTGGCTGGGTAGACAATGTGGAATCGTCGAGAGGAGGGATATCAGGTATGAAAGTTTCATCCTTAGCAGCAACTTCTGAGTCCGTTTGGGCAGGGTACTCAATTTGGACATGAGTTGTGGTTTCGCTCTCCTCTGTTTCCTGGTTATGTCTTGCCGGTGGGATGCTCAGCTCCAAACTCTGCGGTCTATAGCGCTGTCTGATTTCTAGTATTTCCTGTCTAATCGCATTCAATGCCAATTCATGCTCCCTGGCTAATCTTCTTTCTTCCTCTTCGTCTTCCTTTCTTTTTTCTTCCTTTTCGTCTTCCTTTCTCTTCTCTTCCTTTTCGTCTCTATCAAGGGCCTCAAGTCGTTCCCTCACATATTCTCTCCGCTCTGCATCATCATCATATAGGAAGGCCGCGATGTATTCAAATTCATCTATCTTCTGTTCCCTGTCAGAGTCCGCTTTAGAGCGTGTGCGACTGGCCATAGTGATGAGGGGTGGGTAATGAGAGGTACTAGGATGGTGGAGGGGCAGATAGAATGGATAATAGGATTGAGCTAGAATTAAAGAAAGTGGGTTAGTGGAAGTGAGTCGCTGATTATAGGAGAGAGTGCAAAAGGAATGTGGTGTCTGCCTACGTTAATCACAAAGTTCCTGCAAGAAAATATTACACATGAAATGCAATAATAATAATAGATAAAATATGACAAAAGTGACACTCTTGATAATGCGAAGTGATGATACTTATAAATATTTTAAGAAAAAAAATATTGAAATGGAATTTAGTTATTGCTGCCTGTTCGTGCCTGCTGTACTAATGGGTTAAATCCACGGACGGGCTCGCCAAAATGTGACAGGTGGGGAAATGTGACGTGTGTTTGGCGCGTTAAGTGTCTAGGGGATGATTATTTTTAAAGCTATCACACCCCCACATATCAGCATATGAATCGGGAGAAGGCACGCAACGAGGCAAGCAATGAAAGATAGATACAAAAGTTAAAATAAAGAATATTTATTTACATAAATATACATATAAGGATAAAAAGGGGGAGGGTTTGCATCTATCTCTAGTATATTCTATGTTTAATCATCACTCTTGCACCTAATAAGAGAGTATGTCACTTTGTCCTCTGACTTAGCTGGTATTTCTGTTGATGTCGCAGCTGGCTGTGTCCTGGCTTGAGGTTCTGCAGCTGGAGGTGGCGCTCTAGCGGATAGAGGGACGCCGGTGATATAGTTCTTGTGGAGTCTCAATCCCCAAAATCTAATATCTGTAGTGGGCACAGTAGGGCGGGTGGCCGGCTACCGTGGGCACAAGGTTACTGCGGGCAGAGCTGATCTACCGTGGGCAGCGTAGTTGACAGGATAAGTCCAGTGAGTTGCAGGGGGTTGGCGTAGCTATGACGTCTCACACAGATCTGAATCTATAGGGACGTCGCACCTAATAGCTTGACAGGTGGGCTGTCGAATAGGCGGGCAATGCCGATAGCGCCAAGTGGTAGAGTTGGGTAGATCTCAGTGGGCAAGTGCAGCGCTGAATAGCACTAAGCACAGATGCAGGTAAATAGATCGTTGATCCAATAAATAGGCAGGTAAAAGGGCAATAGGTGATTCTTGATAGCAACTAGGCAAGTGCAGCGCTGATTAGCACTAAGCACATAGATAGGCCAGTAGGCAAATAGGCAGATAAGTGATATAGTCCAGACTCGATCGAAAGCGATAGAGGAGTGAAAAAGTCTGGCTTGATTTGAATCTACTTATATATGCCTGGGAAATGTGGGCGGACACCGGAAACGTCCTAGGCTAAGAATTATCATACACGTGGGTGAATTTGACTCGAGGTGGGAGCCGCACCTTGGAATATCACGCGGTGTGTTGACCAGGGTAATCTCTTAGATCAAAGAGAGACGTGAGAGACGGGGGGGGGGAGAAGGATTAGCTTGCATTCAAACCAAGGTGGGGTCAACCGCGACCGTCCTTCAGACATCCGGCGGGCAAGACAAAAGAGATTGTGTGTCTACCTTTCCCCGATCAAGGGCAGATAAATGAAAGGACGCGCCTTAGCTATCTCCAAGGTGGTCAACTAAGTCTAGCCTGGAGAGGAAAAGGTGGCGCGGGTGAATGATTTAGGGGTAGGATGGACAAATAATTAAAATAAAATAAATAAATAATGAAAAATAATAATTAATGCTGTGATAATTTTGAGTGACTCTGACAGCGAGTTTTTGACTTGTCACAATAACTAAAACGAAGTTCGTATCAAAATTCTTTTTTTAAACAATATTTGAATCAGTTTTCTATTTAATGAGTTAGTTGATAAATGGAAAATATATTTTATAACGATCCATTGACACTGTTACCATTCGAGACCTTAAATGCAAATCTTTTGTACCAATGTGCGAATCTATGAATGAAGTCTCAGTTATTAATGAAGAAGTCCATAACCTTTTTAAAAAAGTTACCTCCCCTGAAGTTTTTCATTGAAAAGTGTTGTAATTTTTTGAAAAATCTGCTTGCGTATATAATTTTAAAAATTAAAGGGTTCACTTTTGGAAAAGAAAAAAGTAGCCGTTGCATCAGATCTTTGAATGATCTAAAATATCATGATGTCTGATTTTTATTTAATCTTCTAGTTTTTGAGATCTAAACGGGACGGATGGACAGACTGACAGACGGACGGACGGACAGACAGGCACACAAAACTAAATGCGTCTTTTCCCCTTTTTTAGCCTGCTAAAAATCAATTCAAAATCGCTAATAGAAAATCGTTTTTGGTAAACTTAACCTCTGTGGTTTCGAATTTGAAAATATCTTAGTTTTCGTAGACTAAAGGTAAGTGATAACTTTTTTTGTCAACGGCAATAGGGAGGATTAATGGGTCAGTGAGGACTTTTAAAGAATATATAACATGTTATGTCTTCGTTATGCATAACCAATTTAAGACATATATAGTAGCCTTTACCCTCTTTTGTACACAGCACATGTAATCTATCTTTTAAAAAAATAGTATCTTAGTAAAGTGCATGTCTATGACGTTTGGTATTTAGTCAGACGAAGGTAACATATTTTTCAGCGTTTTATTATACGAATTGAGCATTCCTCTATGGCCCTACAATTTACTAAGTGAATAATTGTTAATTAATGTTGCTTTACAGGACTTGAAATTAAAAGTATTTCAGGCCAAATGTGTGTTTAGTTTTTTTCGTTTTCTTTGCTTCAGTTTAAAAAATAATTCACAAATATAATCATACATAATATAGAGCAGTGATGCCCAAAGTACGGCCAGCGGGCCAGATCCGGCCCGCGACGTGAGTCCATCCGGCCCGCCGAAATGTCGGCACAAGGTGTAGAAAATCCCCCTTTTTCCAAAAAAAGTGTAAAAATGTATCTTCACTTACGTTAGGGGCTTAGGGCCCTCAATTTCTCTCCTGATGATAAGTTCCATGACATTTAACATTTGTGCGTTTATGAAAGAGATATCTGAAAATGTACGTATTTTACCAGAAAAAGTGACACGGTTCTTTACTTTTTTGTGCAACATGATAATAAGCCAACATATTTGTTTTATGAAGAAAGTGTGGCTATTTAAAACAAGCAACAACATATAAACGACATTATGAAACAAATATGACGGCATTCTTGGTTTGAATAAAAGATTGTTAAACTACGCCTAGAAATTGGAGGATTGATGGGAATATTTACCAAAAAGAGACAGGAAAATGACTCGGATGTAAAGCTAGCTACAATGTTGCTATTTTAAGTAGAGAAATGAAGCCATCTTCTGACGTGGGGAAAAAAAGATACATTTCAAATATTCCACTAATTAATGAAGCACAGGATCTACGGGTCTCAGATTAATATCGTTTTTGTAGGCCTACTTTTTGTTCATGTGGCCCGCAACACGAGTGTCGGAAATAAAAATGGCCCGCAGGTCGAATTAGGTTGGACATCACTGATATAGAGTAACAGCCATAGACTTACATATACTTTATCTAGACTGGACATGAAGAACATTTATCACTACAAAAAATGTCGTGACAATTTCTTAGAAAGTTAGATCAAGGCGTTGTTTTGTAAAGTAGTTAAAAGAAGTAAAGTTGTTTTGTTTCAACCCTAACCTATGTAACATATAATTTAATTTTTAGATCTACATCTAGTAATTGAACATCAAAAATAAGAGTACTCTCGTCTCATAATTATTATTTTGCAATTTTTAGATACATAATCTAGAAAGATCTAGGTAATCAATCTATTTAAATGTACATAAGATGATTTAAATCAACATGAATTATTTCCATCTAGGATTTTTGAAACATTCTCTCAATGGAAACAGGAAATGGCTTTGTTTCATATGTTTTCGTGAATATTCGAGAAATGATTTTGCATTATTTCTAAACTTTGAAAACTAAAGATCATTACTTTTTAAAGACATAAAAGATTGATTGGGGCGACTTCCTTTAGAGCCTGAAAAAAGAGTTTACGTACATAAAAATCTATATTTGTATAGGTCTTCGAATCGATCAATCGCGGATTAGAATTTATTTCCGGTTTCCAGTCTAGATATTATATATAAGTCTATGGTAACAGCTTTTGAATAACAATATTACAAAGACAGTTTGTGTTTTTAGTTTGTGTGGAAACACACACTCAAAATCGTCCCTCGAAGTGATCCACCCAGGCAGGTAAAAAAGTCAGGTTTCAATATTTTCAGAAAGAACATCCGAATGAAATTCTATCAAAGACAAGTGACAGAGAAAAATGGAGAAAGAAGGTTTCCTTTAGTTGAGTGTTTTATTGTGGTGGAGTAGCGCTGCAGCTCAAGCGATAATATGAAAAGCTACTTATAAATTTTTACAAGCTTTGTCATTTTAAATAACTACATTTAGACAAAAAAATGTTTACTTTTTTTAAAGTGAAAAATCTATTAAGTATGCATATAAGTTAAACATAATTTAAAACAGCAATTAATAAGTAGGTTTTCATATTATCGCGTGAACTGCAGTGCTACATCACAGCCATAGAACACTTAACTAAAGGATTTTTTAATTATTTTTTTTACGGAAATGTTTTTTTTTTTTTTTTTTTGTGAGGATTTGAATAAGAGATTGACCTTTTACATAACAATTATATCAATTAGAAATTCATTATAAGACATCAGTTAGGCCAGGTTGGCATTTAACTTCACATTCACTTTCACCTATCCCTTTGGGACACCACACATGATCTGTCAACCTTCTTTCTCCATTATTCTCTGCCTTTGATAGAATTTCATTATGCTATTCTTTCTGAAAATATTGAAACCTGCCTTTTTTTCATGCCTGGGTGGATCACTTCGGGGGCGATTTTGAGTTTGTGTTTCCACACAAACTATCTTTGTAACCTTGTTACATTTTTTTTTTTTAATTTTAATTTCCTTGGTTTTAATTAATTTTACTGAGCTAAACATTCCCACTCGTGCCCTTTTGTTTAGATTAATTAACATATTGCATACACTTAGGATACCATAGTGACCTGCATGTCTGTTTGAAGAATAACACCAGACAGTTCTATGATTGAGAGCCCTATTGGGAATCCTTAGTAAGCTTTGTTGCAAAAAAAGGAAGAACTCCTAATTACTGTGAAGAAACGAGAGGTGAACCGGTTCAGTCATTGTAAGACATGACTCACTGTGAAAAGTCATTCTTGAAGGTACACTGGAGGGATCAGGAAGAATTGGTCATCCAACGAAAAGTTAGCTGGACAACGTAAAAAAGAAATGGACCGGCCTTGATATCCAGCTAAAAACATCTGCTGTCCGGGAAACGTGGAGGGATTTGGTTACTTGATCTGTCACTACATCCCTATGACAAAAGGGACATATGATGGTGACGATGGCGATGCCCCGGAGACCTGCGTATCAGTTTAAAGAGCAACACCGAAAGTTCTATGATTTATCATGAGTTTTATCGTTACTAAGCTTCGATAAGAGTCATATCAAACAATGCATCCTCAGAACAACAATTTAAAAAAAAAACATAAGATAAGAAATGGTACATTATTTCAACGTTCACTTTATTCAGAATGTTAAAAAAAAAAAAAAAAAAAGATTTATGCTTTACAGATCAGAGAACTTCAACCCAAAACCAAAAAGATAAAAATCTCATTGAAGTATCTGTTGATAAAAAAAAGCATTAGTTATTCCAATATATCAATCAATCAATCAATCAACCAATCAATTATTAGTCAATTTAATTCTTGTGAGTTATATGTTCCCTCTACTGTGAAAAACAAGTCTACATATAAAAAATACCCCATTTACCAAAAAGTAAGCAATCTCCTTCCAGCCAACAAGAATTCACCAACAAGAATTCACACACCCCACCCCCCGATAGCTAAAGATACAAATCTCCAGACCAGCAGACAATGTCCCTAAATTTTTCTTGTCACTAATAGATTATTTCTTCCCCATATTGTATCAAAACTATTTGTACGTACTTTTTTTCTGTGTTAAAAGTAATCTATAAACTATCTATATATTTTATTTTGAGATACAGGGGAGAAATTATGTCAGTGCAAGACTTTGGAGTTGCCCAGGGTCTCAACCTTAAAAAACGAAACTGGTTTTTTTAAATATAAACTCACTGGAATAGAGGAAAGTAACTGGCAGAAGATGGCTCCTGAACGAGACAGTTGAACAGGTCTTACAAAGGCCTCTCTTTCCCCTCCCGCCTCCCCCCCTCTCTCTCTCTCTACTACATGAAATATAGTCTTTAAGTAAATTCGTATCGAAAAAGCCTCTAAGTTTAAAGCCTTGTTGTTTACTTACTTATGGAACTCAGCCCTGGTGACGACGCCGTTGTTGTTGTCGTCAGCATTGCGGAAGACGGCGTCCAGGTCATTGGGCTCGATGAATCCGTTCTTGTTGTTGTCCAGAACGTCGAAGAGGTTGCGGTAGGCGTTGGTGATGAGGGGGTCATGGGTCTCGTTGGGGAAGTTCTCATCGATGGCAGCGGTGTAGTCAGCCCTGGAGATTCTGTTGTCGTGGTTGGCGTCATAGGTCTATGGAAATAAGAGCTGGTTTAGAAAAGTATGTCATTTCTAGGTCCGTGCCTCTTTACAGCTTTAGGTAATCTATTTCTCTCCGTTCTCCGTGGTTAGGCGCTTGGCTTCCAAAACTGGGGTCCTGGGTTTGAATCTCGGTGAAGACTGGGATTTTGAATTTCGGGGATTTTAGGGCGCCCCTGTGTCTACTGGGTACCTGAGTTAGGGAAAGTATAGGCTGTTGGTCGTTGTGCTGGGCACATGATATACTGCTCGTTAACCGTTGTCCAAATAAACAGATGACCTTAGCTTCATCTAAACTATGAATCGCAGGGTCTAAAAGGGAAACTTTACTTCTTTTTAAAGTTCTTCATGTAGGAAGTACAGCATAGGACAGTGATGCTAAGCTCAAAGATTGGAAAAGAAAACCTTTCGTCTGTCAAATGTATTACCTGGAAAAACTTGGTTAGCTCATCTCTGGCGATCTCATTGTCAAAGTCGTAGTCCAGGGCATCGAAGACACCATCGATGGTGACTGTCAGGTCAGCCGTTGTCTGTGCCAGAGCCAAGGCTGGGATGAGAGCGAGAAGTAGGAACATCATGGTTGCTGAAAAAAAAAAAGTGAGAAATGCACTTACTGTCGTCAAAAAGAATTTGCTGGTGATCTTAATCAGACAGGAAAACTAGTGTTATGAAGTGTTCCCTTAGTATCTGGTGTAACTTTCAAGAGTACTAGTCGACCCACGGCGTAGCATACCCCGCTATTTTGTAGGGCCGGCCTTAGGGCACTGCAAACTATGCGATCGCAGTCGGCCCCGCACTTTCATTGGCGCCACGCTAATCTTATTTGTAAATTATTAAATTAAACAATTTTATAACTTATGAAATCTTTTTAAAACTCATAAAAAGCTTCTAAAATATTGTTAAAATTGTCATTTTGTGGTGGCATTCAATATGGAAAACGCCCCAATCCTACGCACGAATAAAAAAAACGGCATTATATGATACCCGTAATTGTGGAATCTTCTCGCGCCTCAATGAAGTACTTAAGATCAACAATTCTCGAAGATAGAAGGAAACATTTGGTAATTCTTGCTACTGATCGTGATCTATGTAGGAAATAGAATTTTTATGATATACTCTATGACTTCGCTACACTCAAGGCTCGTAAAGTAATTCTTTACGTAGTAAAGAATAAATAAAATATATTTTGAGGGCCAAATGTGTATTTTCCTAAAAATAAAGAAATATACTCAAGAAAAGTCTACAAATAATTCAAGCACGTAACACATGAAATGCGGTAATGTTTAAGTTAACACAGCCTAAAGTTATATAAGATATTTTGTACATTAGTCAAAATATTTATACACTTTTAGTCTTGGTCATAAATATTCTAGAATATGTTAGAATGATGTCGTTCTTGTCACTTGGCAATGATTTTATGGTCTTAATGCCTCTTGTGTATTCCACAATCCATAATAGCGGCAACAGAATATTTATTCAAAAGTGTTTGGAATTTTCGGTACTAGTGAAAATAGATGTAATGGTTGGGTCAGTCGCATCTAATTCTATAAAAGTAGTTTTGCAGACACTGGAAATATTTTATCACATTTTGAAAGAATTTAGATTTTCTTCTTTCAGACCATTCTTTGCAGAGTAAGCAATGAAAGTTTTGGCATCCTCTACAATCACTAATAACAAATACTTTAAAGATTTCGGGCAGATAGTCCTAATTAGTCATTGCACTTTTTTAATATAAAAGCTGGGCTATTGAGTCAGCTGAACAGCTGTTGTAAGATAAAGCTATTTATTCTGGTTTCTGATGCTGGAAAATGTTTTATAGAACAAACAGATGTGTTGAAGTAGGGAGCAAGGAATCAAGAATATAATTGTATTTTGTCAGCATAATTACAGCAATTCTTTTTTTGTAAACATTCTTTGAATTTAGGCCTTCATAAGTAATGGAACCTAGCTAGCCGCCAGTGGCTATAACAGTAAGCTTCAAGTTTGCAGGCACGACATGGCCTAAATTGTGCCGATGCGCCAAAAACTCAAAACTCAAACTTTAAGTTTGCCACAGAAGATACGGTCTGCAACAGTTTGATTCCCTTTATCATGCTAAGAGAGAGATTAAGGTCAACCAATATTTCTTATATTAAAACCTGTGCCCTTATCACTATCATCCCAAAAGAACTCTGTCCTGAATTTGGTGGTTTTACAAAAAGATGAATCTAGATCTAGAATAGAGAATAGATCTAGATATAGGCTGCTTTATTACCAGTTGTTTGGTTTTTAGAAAGTTCAGATCTTGATTCTAAATTTAGATTTACGTCAATTCTATAATAGGAGCCTGACATCGTAAAATAGCTATAGTTCTAGATCCAGTCTAGATTAATTAGAACTAATGAATCCCAATCAGTTTGAAGACTTCATATAAACTGGTACCTTCATGATTCAAAGGAACTCTGCTTTATTTAGATCAATAAGATTTAGTAATCATTTTAAATCTTTGTGCGCGCATTTCGCGCGCGAAAAAAAAAACGATACTATGTCGTGGTTGATTAATAAGAATAGTCCATTTCCAGGCATTGACGCACTGATCTAAATATATATGATTAGCAAAAACTACTTGTTTTATTATTATTATTATAATTATTATTATGTTAGAAATGAACAAGTAGTCATTCTCTGGCGCTGCCAGGGTCGAGTTTCGCGAAAGAGAAACAAAATTCATCGTAGTCCCTTTATTATTATTATGTTAGAAATGAACGAGTAGTCATTCTCTGGCGCTGCCAGGGTCGAGTTTCGCTAAAGAGAAACAAAATTCATCGTAGTCCCTTTAACAGTTTCCACTGAGGAATTTTCTGGTGATGTGGCAGGTCTGCAGCAGTACCGCCCTCTGACAGGCAACGAAGATTTTCCTAGGAATGTTAAGGGCCTTGAAGGTGTCTGTGAGGTCAGTTGTTATTATCCCCTCGGTTGATATAACAATGGGGTATATTGTTATTTTGGACAATTTCCATAGACGCTTAATCTCCAAGCCTAGGTTCCCATATTTTCTTTGTTTTTCTATCTCAGTTTTTCTTAAATTATGAGACAGTGGTACGGCGATATCGATAATGGTAGCGGTTTTTTCTTTCCGGGCGATTGAAATCTACCGTTTTGTCGGTCAGAATAGGCCTATCCCAGTACAACAGATGTTCAGTAGACTCGAGAACCTCTTGCGGAGAGTATTTATAATAAGGGGGAGTGTCCTTATCGATCAATTTGTACGTCAAAGCCAGGTGTTGGTGTATTAACTTTGCAACTTGGTTATGGCGACCTAGGTAGGCTGATTCTGATAGGGCTGGACATCCTGCCATAATGTGTTCAATCGACTCGCCCACATTTCCACATTTTCGACATTTGTCGACAACATTGAGTTTCAGGATATGCTTCTCGTAATTTTTTGTCCTGATTACTCTGTCCTGTATTGCTGTGACAAAGCCTTCTGTTTCAGGGTAGAGATGACCTGCTTTGAGCCATGTTAAGGAAGCAGCCTTGTCGATGTTGTCCCCATGTAATGAAGCCGGAAATTTTCCGTGGAGTGTTTTTTCTTCCCATTGGCGAATCTCATGCCCTACGTCGTCCAAACCGATATTGACATCAGCATTGTGTAGGTTCAGAGGGGTTGCATCGGAGTCGTATTTCCGTAGGAAGGAAACTAATTTGTTGCTGGAGGCGAGCAGTTTTGATCGTACTTTTAAAACTTGCATCTTACACAATTTGAAGATGTTCTGCAATCCACGACCCCCATCCTTCCTGGGCAGGTATAACCTTATGGTGGAGGACTTGGGGTGTAGGCATCGAAACTTGGTTAGTAATTTTCTAGTGAGTCTGTCAATGTCATGTAGGTCGGTGTCAGTCCATTTGATCACACCGAACGTGTAAAGGAGCACAGGGACGGCCCAGCTGTTAATTGCAGTGATGAGATTACTGCCAGACAGTTTGGTGTTGAGGATTTTATTAACTCTTTGCCTATATTTGCCAAGAAAGTCCTCTTTTAATTTCTTATGGTTTATCTTGGCATTCTGGTTTATTCCAAGATATTTATAAAGAGAGGCAGAGTTCAATTCCTCGATGCCTTCAAATGCAATGTTGGTGTTCGTTGCCTTGCCCTTTTTAATGCTTATGATGCCACACTTATCCAGACCAAAAGACATACAGATATCGTCACTAAAGCATTTTACCGTTTTGATTAAGGTGTGTAATTTTTGCTCGGTTTCTGCATATAGCTTTAGATCATCCATGTATAATAAGTGGGACACACATTTTGTACATTTAGTGTCAACCCTAAAACCGTTTGTAGAGTCTTGGAGTAATGTAGATAGAGGATTAATCGCTAGGCAGAACCAGAGTGGAGATAGTGAGTCACCCTGGTATATACCTCTTCTTATGTGCACAGAACCTAGTTTATCACGATTTAGGTGCAGGTTTATCTTCCAATTATTCATACAGACTTTTAATAGTTGTTTTATTCTTGGGTTGATTCTATGGATGTCCAGGGTTTTTAAAAGCCAATCATGCGGAACTGAATCGAAAGCTTTTTTGTAGTCGATGTAACACATGTGTAAATTTCTCTTTCTTCTATTAGCTTGATGCAATATAATACCATCTATAGTTAGCTGTACTTTACAGCCCATCGACTCTTCAATGCAACCTTGTTGTTCATCTGCTAGTAGCTTATGGGCAGAACAAAATTTATACATTTTACTTTTTAAAAGTGAAGTTAATAGTTTATACACCACTGACAGACAAGTGATAGGGCGATAGTTTGATGGTTGGTTCGGATCCCCTTTTTTGGGGAGGAGAGATGTTCTCCCTTCAGTGAGTTCTAACAGCATTGAAGACGGTTCTGATATTAGCTCGTTAAAACTTGATGTTAGTGGTGCATGTACGGCTGTAAGTTTTTTCAGCCAAAAGTTGTGTATATTGTCCGGTCCAGGAGCAGTCCAGTTGTGGGTTTTTGAAATAGCTGCGGAGACTTCCTCAGCTGTGAAATCCTCATCAGGCATTTCTGGTATTAGGTTGTTTTTAGTTTGGATTTCCTCAATCCAGTCAGCCTGCACATTGTAATGTAGCGGGTCGGACCAAAGCGCCGCCCAGTAGTCGGTAAAGGAGCCGTGTTTAGTGCTATCAATGGTTTGAATTTTGTCAGCACCATTATCATTATTATTATTATTATTATTATTATTATTATTATTATTGTTTTAAAGGGGGAAATGCGCATTTTCAGATGATAAACCGTACTCGCGTAATTTGGTGTCCATTGTATACTTGTAGGCAACTCTGCTATACGGCATCTAGCTTGTTTTCATCAATGAGGCTGGAGGCTGGCCGCCTCATAACCTTTGTTTTCTTTGTACTAATAGTCAGCCCAAACTCTTTGCAGGCCTGTGAAAAGCGGAACATTAGTTCTTCCTGTGTGTGTGCCGCTGCCGCTGCGTCATCCGCCAAATGTATCAGTTATTTAATCTACGAATGTCAAAATATGATTTTAGTACAGGGCTTGGATTATTTTGGGTTTTTATTTGTGGAATCTTGGTGAAGCTACTTTTTTTTTCTCAGACGCAGAAATTGATATACGAAATTTAAAATAGTCATTATTAGTTTAAACAATAGTATTTTAATAATAATAATAATAATAATAATCTTTATTATCCGTAAGGAAATTCGTCTTACAATTTGTGCATTACACCAAACAAAAAACATTATAACTATAAGAAACCAAAGTGTACATTCACACCAGACTCACTCATACAAAAGAACATCCAATAGGCGTAATATTTAAACGATAATGTGGAATCCAGATTGGGCATGTCAATGTTTAGTATCACAAAGATGCACAATATCAAGTTCATTTTTGGCAACAATAATCAATTTTAGCTCGCTTACAAACAGAAATATTAGTTTAATCAACAAGACTCTTTAAGCAGTGCCATGTTAGTCTCACTGTCCTTCATTTTGTTTTTACTAATTTACGATATTATTGATGACTAATTGACCCTTTATTGCGTCATTAGGTTCTAAGAAAATAATTACAAAGCAACACATAATAATAAACGAAATGAACCCAAAACCGCCAAATTACTTACTGGGTTGAAGTGTGAGCAGACGACAAAGTCTAATGATTTGATTGGTGGGATTGTTCTGCTATTTATTATTTCTCTTCGAAGTCAAGGTCAACGTTGGTGAGACCTCAGCCAGGTGACTCAATCGTGATTCTGTTGTTAAGTTTAGTTGTGTTTTTGTTGATTTTTTTGTAGATTTTTTTTTAATTCGAAAAGACATGTCGAGGTCTAGGCCTAGATCTTGAAATATCTCGCTGTGATGACACTCCGATTATTTAATGACCTTGTTAAGTATATACAAATAGTAATGCGTTGCTTGTAGATTAAATATTTTTCTTTAAGTGACACTCTTATATTAGGACATACTGTCTCTATATAATGTAACTATTTTATCGTCTCGTTTTAAATAAAATTTAATAAAATGCAAAGTTTAAAAATAATTTTACAAGTACTCTTTTTTTTTCTTTACAAATAAGACATCCTTTTAGATTTATTGATTCTATTTATTTTATTTATTGTTTTAGGAGCTGAAGAACGTGGAGGTATTAATGATGTCATTTTTTTCGAAATTTTCTCAGTTCCGCTAGCTAAAATTCTGAACGTCAATACTAGACTCCCTGATCACTTGCATATTTCAAAACTTTGAAATCTATATTGCTTAAACAAAGACCAAAACAGGTTTTTATAAGACTTATTCCGAAAATAGCCAAATGTATTTTTATGACTTTGCTTTTAAAAATCTTTGATGACATTACTGTATTTCCATAATATTTTTTTACCGCTTCATCTTATCTTTATTTAGGAAGCAAAAATACTAAAGACAAAATGTAGGTCAAAATATAGGCTAGTGCTTGGGTTAAAATAGTGCAGGGTTTACCAAACTGTGTTTCAAGGAACCCTAGAGTTCCGAGAGGCCTGAATAGGTGTTCCATGAACTGGTGGAATAATTATCTAGAAGCCACCACATGAATTAACCTCTCTAAGAAAATACGCAGAATGTTCCACTAAATACTCAGAGAATGTGTTAAGTGCTCCGTTGAGGAAAATGTTTTGCAAACACTGAAATAGTGGGTCTGATAGTTGATTGGTAAGGGTCTCGAGTTTGAGGTTTGATCTTACGATAGACAGGAACGCCCAAACCAACCCTGATGAGAACATAATATTAATTAACTTTTTTTGAGGGTGAATAAAGGCCTTTGTATGTTCTACTGGCCACGGGACATCCTTGTTAACCGACGTTCATAGAAGTAGATGAGTATATCGTCTGCTCGTTTACCAAATATATCTACGTAATTCTATTGTGGTTTTTTTTTTAGAAAGTTGTCTCTAGAAAAGAGGAACTATTTTTTGTTTAAATGCTTTTAACTACTTATGTGTTTATCAACTCAGCTGCCACAGAAAACATTAGTTCTGTAAAGGAATCTTCCTTAAATTCTACTTACACTTGTGATGCTTTCTGTAGACGGTCGTTGACTTCTAGCAGTAAACTACCGATGGACAGCTAAAACTTATAAAATTAAAAATTCTTTTGTGATCAAAACTAAGTAAAACTTGTATGACTATCTTACAAAATTCAACTTGAGATTGAATTAAATCAATGTAGTAGACTTTAGTAATAATATCATCTGGTATTATGAATAAAATCTAACTCAATACAATAACACGTCTTATCATTCTGGTAATCTGGAGTCATCTTTCCTATCGCAGAACGCTGACGACAGTGCCGATTATCTTGCATCATCATTCACAACCAGTCGTATATCTCTTCCCAGCGTCACCATAGAAACACACACAGACAATGCATAAGCGGCGGCTCCTTAGCCGGTGCTTTCAGGACCCTGGAAGCTTCTACAGAGACCATACGTTCTTGTAGGCCTCAACACTGACCAGCGACGTCACTTCTGTGGGCAGTGGAGACCAATAGCTCGTCTCCACGTTATACAGGCCTCTGAAGTGGCTACGGGTTCTTCGTCTCCACTGCCCACAGGCTGCGACGTTGCAGGTCAGTGTTCAGGCCTTCTATGACCACTGGTTTCGCTTCTACCCCACAATGCAACATGAACTCATAAGGACTCAGTACCATTATTTGGTGTGGGGAAGTGAGGAGGGGGTTATGCTTGAAGCCTGGTCTAAATGTATATGCCCTCCCCCAACTGACTAAATATGTTACTCGGTAAAGCATCACTGTTCACACTACTTATGTAATTAGACATAGTTTCCTAGAAAGTTTGTGTTTCCAGTGGCGCAGCTAGAGATTAAGGAGCTCGGGGGGCTTGACCTCTTTAAAGGGCCCCGCATTTTGACATTCGTCATCATGTCATAAAATGGCGTAATATTTAATCTAAAAACACATTGTGTTCAATCTTTTCCTCACGTCAGATTATGTAAGAGACACTTTATATTGAAGAAATACAACATTAACTTAAATAAGTTTCACATAGATAAGCTAAGAATACAATTCTTCATTTGAGGTCTCCGAAGATAAACTAAGATGGTCCACTTTTAATTAAAGATAAGAAATATGTGCACTCTACTTCACCAGTTTTATTTTAAACAAACGTATTGTAATTACAAATTTTATATTCTGCTTTACAGGGGTACACACAGCAGCTCTTGGGCATGTTGGTTCGATGGTTACCAAGGCTTTGCACTGGCGTTTAGTGCCTCCTTGTGTGGCTGGTGAGGCCTATGTGATCCAGGAATGTTCGGCTGCACACTGGGCTAGTTAGTCCAGCTGGAGCTAGTGTCATTGGTCTTGTTTTTTTTTCTCTGGCGCTTTTCTTCTGCCAGCGCCGTTTTCTTTTCGTCTGCAACTTTTGCGCCAGTTTTCACAGCGCGACGCCAAGTGTTTCTGTCTCCCAGGTGGCAGGGTCAATGCAGAAGGCTTTCAGGGTGTCCGTCAAAACTTTTTCATTTTAGGGCTGTCCATTGCCAACTAAGCTTCATCAGGATTGTGTGAATGCTCTGCAGCCCCGGTCCACAAATTGCATTGCTTTCAAACAGGACAGCGTAGACTTAGTTCCTCGCGCCCCACTTTGGGCGGCAAGCTTTCTCCATAGAAGTTGGTCTCCAGCAAAGTAGTAATACTCTTGATCCAGAGGTCGCAAGCTCAAGTCCTAAATGATCTATAGACTTTGTGCTCCTGATTTGAGGTCTGATAATAATGGGTGGAGAATTCAAGATTTAAGTTTAGATCTTTTTTTTTTTTTTTTTTTTTTGGGGGGGGGGGGTGGGGGGGGGGTCTCCCGACCAAGCCTGTTATGAATATCAACGATTTTAAGTGATGTATGTATTATTGTACTATCCATATACATTCTTTCTGTATATCAGTTTAACACTCTAGTTAATTTCTGTTATCTGGAAATCATATTCGGCTATGATATCTGGATTAAGAAGGGGCCTCAAATCTCAAATAGCTTAAAGTTTTATCAAGTTTAAATCAGGTCCTGTAAATAGATAGATAGATAGATAGATAGATAGATAGATAGATAGATAGATAGATAGATAGATAGATAGATAGATAGATAGAACACGACAACGAATCGATCATCATTAAAAAAAAAATCGGAAACAAGGGAGACTAAGCAAGCAATTGTACTCCATTAAATTACTACATGAGTTAATGCCCTTGTTTCCTTTCACGGAAACTGTGTGACGTCCATTACCGCTACAAGCTGGAATAAAATTATGACATCGAAATTAAAAGTGAACTAATTTTCAGACTCTTATAATTCACTATGGCCATTATGTGATAGTTGGTCGCCGCCATTGTTAGGTCAAAGCATTAACAAATTTATTGGATCTCAACAAAGGTTTTTCTTTTCTTCTCGTCCGGTAGCTTTCTGGGTTTTCGTAAGGACATTTTTTATTTCACGTGGTTCCAATTAGATTTTTTTTCTTTCTAGAATGCCTGGCTAACTGCCCTTGAATTCAGTTGGAGTTAATGCCCATCACAATGGAGTTGAAATTTTAATTTGAAGAGTTGACGACAAACGGAAGCAATAATTATCTGGCCATGTCGATGTCTTACCGGAAGTAGCTGTGAAGCGAAAGTTGAGCGGGATTTTAAATTCCGCGGAAGACAAAGGTGATTTTTTTTTAGTCAGTTTGACTGCAGGGATTCGAAGTTTATTCTTAAATACTATGCCTACACATACTCTCTCTCTCTCTCTCTCTCTCTCTCTCCTTGCGCCTGTTATTATCGTTAAATTTTTTAGTTTCCCCTTTTTTTCTTAACCTCTCACTTATGCTACATATTTTCCTCTAAATCTCTCTCTCTCTTTCTCTTTCTCTCTCTCTCTCTCTCTCTCTCTCTCTCTCTTACAACGCTTTTATTCACTCACTCTGTCTGTCTGTCTGTCTGGTACAAATCTTGTACACGTTATTTCTCCCACTTCTCATTCTCGGATCAACTTTGCACAATCATACATTGTCGAAGACTAGACATGAATCCATTAGTGGTATTTTATTGATTTAGTTTTACTGAAAAAATGAGATAAATCCTGCATAATTGAGAAATGTCAGTAAGTATGCGGTTCTCTACCCTTTTATATGTTTTTTATCACTATTTGTTCCACCTTTTCCACTTTCCTCAATTCTTCTTCCTCCAGCTCTTTCCTCTCTCTCTCTTCCTCTCTTTCTTCCTCTCTCTCTTTATCTCTCTCTCTCTCTTCCTCTCTCTCTCTCTCTTTTTCTCTCTCCCTCTCTCTCTCTCTTTCTCTCTTTTTCTCTCTGTCTCTGTGTCTCTCTCTCCACCTCGCTCTCTTTCTCTCCCTCTCTCTCTCTCTTTCTCTCCCTTTCTCTCTGTGTCTCTCTCTCCCCTCACTCTATTTCTTTCTATTTCTCTCTCTACCTTTCTCTCTCTCCCTCTCTCCGTCAAGGTTATGATACATATGAAACAAAAGAAAGAAGATTTTCCCCAAATACTTAATGTTTAGCGAATAAAGAATGAATTTCTACGACTGGACATCAAAGGGGCGCCCATTACATGACTAGCCGAGTGGGGCGCAATGTTTGGCTGTCTGGAAAGCTCCCAATGTGTGACAAACGAAGCAATGAAAGGCCCTCCATGAGTAGCCAACAGAAGAGCACCCAGTGTATACCTGACGAAGAGGCGCCTAATACATGACTAACTTAAAGGGAAACTCCGATAGTTTTTCAAATTTTAGTTATTAACATATTTAAATTCTGCGTAAAAAGTTGTAATAGTAAACATATCATTTTTTATTTAAATGCTCGGAAAATTTTATATTTAATAAATTAGACAGAAAATTCTCCACGCCCCCCAAAAAACGGGGTTCTGCGAGATGTTTTTAGTTTTTAAAAACGTGACGTCACAAGGGTGCTGGCTAAATTTAGATCTAGACCTATATAACCGATAAACTCTCTAGTCTAGATCTAGACCTATCGGATCGCATTTATTGATACGCTTCACAGCTAGATCTAGTCTCCACGTTGATTTATAATCTGTCATTGTTTATAAATAATATTCTAGATCTAAACCTCTATTTCTACTTGAAGAAAATTAAAATACTGTTCTTCAGCTTGTTGCAGTACTTCCAATCCCAAAGATAAAATCAGCAAGTATGCTGACACAGAAATTAGTGTCTCTTTTCATTTGTTAGGTCAAAACGGCACAAAAAAAATCATAACTTTCTTACTGTCAAACATACAGTCATAATTTATACACCATTAGAAAGTTCTTTTAAAGTATTTTAATGATGTACTAACGAAAAAATTTTGTATCAAAGATAATTTTTTTTTCCTCGTCCTCGTATAACTTGGCGCCTCCCTATATAGGATTTGAGTGCACACTCGTGACGTCACACAGAAATTCAGTGAAAATCTGACTGTTTTGGATGCGCAGAAAATTTATGTCACAAAAACATCTATTACTAAGTTATTCTTGCAAATAAAAAAAAAAAAAGAAGAATATATTCATTATCTATAAATCAAAACACATATTATATCAAAAATTGTCCAAACCATCGGAGTTTCCCTTTAAAAGCCTAACCTATGGGAGCGCAATGTATGAATTTTAAATGAACACCACCCCCCCTTTTGGACAGTTAACGTAGTAGCGCCCAACGTTTTTCTAACGGAGGAGCGTCCAACTTATAACTATGGCAGGGGTGTGCAGTATATTTGCTAACACTGTAGCTTTTTCAACTTTCATTTCATATTAAAAGCTGAATTTATTTCTCGCAGGGTTTTTTTATTCAACGATTTCCTGATTTGACGCCATGTGAGGACCATTTCACGGCTGGACGAACTTTATTGATGGTACTTAGCAGCCTGGTCAATGCCAAACGTCAATACCAGCCTACGGGTAGTAACAGAGTAAAAAGGAGGGGAGGGGGGGTGGTAATTCGTAGGTGTGTGTGAATGTGGCTGCGTGTGGTGGGTGAATGGAGGGAGAGGTTGCTTTTGAAGTGACTGGTACCTTGCCAGTGCACGTGTTACCAGACGGAAGAGATACCCGGAGTTTGTCAATGTGGCATTGTTTCTGGGGTTGTGCGTGGCTGCGTGTCCCTTAGCGTGTGCATGGGTCTGTGTATGAATGAAACTTCTAGATCTACTTCCATGGGCTGCCCACATTAATTTCTCAAGTTTTTCTCCCAGCGATATCGCTGTACATTAGGAACAAAAAAAAATTTTTATTCACAAGATCAGAAACTATGACGCTAAACGCTTTTTAACAGGACAAATTTGACTTTTTCTTACCTAACATCTCAGGCAGAACATGTACGCCGAAAAAGTAGTCGCATGAAATGAATATCTTATCTTTCTGGTTATATTAAACTGACCCTCGAGATCCACTTAAGATGTCACTAGGCCTTCTGAAATATAAATAGTAGTAGCCTACTGAACAGCTCCAAGGAGGTTGGTGGTTTTGAATTGGAAAATTTCTTAATGGTGTAGATAAAAAGCTTTATCCACAACTTGATGAGGACCCAGTGATGTCAAGGACACGGGCCTCATCTATAGTTTGTCAATGACTGAATGATGCGTGGAAACACTGACCCTTTGGACTAGATTTTTTTTTTGTTAGCAATGTGTCATTGAGAAACATAACATACAAGAATGCACGGGCCTGTCATTAAAAGGCCAAAAAATAAATAAATAAATAAAAGAGAGAGGAATGGAGAAAGACGGTCAAAAGATCTTGGGTGGTGCCCCCCCCCAACGTTCCAGCAGACTAAGGGATGAGTGAAACAAAGAAAAGTCTCAGCAATTGTGATTCAACAAGTTGTGTTTCCGGTGAAGTAGCGCCAGTAAGACAATCCATCACATTGGTTAGTTTGTCTTCTGTGTAGCAGTGTAAATGTAATCAACATTACTAAAACCAATTTTAAAATGAGAAAAAATAATATGTAATAAGTTCCAAGAATGCATAGGCGTCTTGCGCTACAAGACCGTAGTAGAGAGCGGTACTACTGCAAACCCGCCACATCACCAGAAAATTCCTCAGTGGAAACCGACAAAGGGACTACGATGAACTTTGTTTCCCTTTGACAAAACTCAACCCTAACATAATAATAAAAATAATTGTCTTTATAAAGCGCTGTTAACATTAGAAACACAAACACGACAGCCAAAATGACAAACTAATCTAAAAAAGTTTTAAACAGGTAGGCATTAATGTTCTTTTAGGAAGCAGAGTAGCATGTTGTCTGTCTGAGATCAATGGAGAGTGAGTTCCATACCCTTGGTCCGTGCACTGAAAAAGCCCGCAGACCGTAGCTTTTAAGGGAGAAACGTGGCACCACTAAAAGCGTTGAGTCCATTGAGCACAGGACCCTCTGGGGGACATATGGAGTAATCAAATCTCTAAGATCCAAGGTCATTTATTTGTTGTAGATACACTGATGACAAAGTGTCGCCACCTTGTAGTCTCATCTACAATTTAGTACTGGAATAACTGATTCTATAATTTAGTACAAAAAAAACAGCAGTTCTGTAAGAAGCAAGAACTAAGGTCAGAAATCTACAATTAAGTAGTCAACTAACGAATATTGTTGTAGGTTTCTGCCTAGACCAGATCAGTTATCGAATATCACTTTATACTATCTTAAACTACGTTCTTTATATTTTCTCTCTCTCTCTCTCTCTCTCCCTCTTTCTCTCTCTCTCTCTCTCTCTCTCTCTCTCTCTCTCTCTCTCTTAGCAGGATATCCAATGACCGACGTGCCCACCCCCAACATGACAGAAGCAACACGCCGCATAGGTCATCATCTCTTCTGACAAGTCTCTATATCGAGTCATTAAGGCTCGAGTCATATTGTCCCCCCCCCTCCCCACCCACCCACCGTCCCTGGTCATGGGTTGGGTCCAGAAAGAAGATACATTAGTTTTAAAAAGTTATTGGGCTATTTGAGTGAACAAAAATTAGACACAAAAAAAAGGCTATCCTTCACTCTTCTACTACCCTCCTCCTCTTGGAAACGTCCCCCCCTCCCTTTCAAACTTCAACAGAGCTTTTACCACACACTATGTCTAGCACCGTCACCACAGCAGGGCGCCTGACGTGAGTCAGGTGTAGGGATTTAACGCTAGAGTTAAAGTTATGATAACCCGATACGGGACAAATCAACGTCACATTGCTCCAAGAGCGCACCCCCAGGCTCCACCCTTTCATTTGTGCTACCTGCCCCCTCTTCACAAAAAAAAAAAAAAAAGATTTATATTTAAAAAAACTAAGACTGTGTAAGATTGACTGAGGACGCCTTGATGCTTAATTAAAACACGCAACCCCTCATAGAGCATTCAATTCTATACCTAGAACATTTTAATATAAGGTCAGGAATCAGAATAACGGACTGCGCATGACTACGCGCGCACAGATAGAGAGAGGGAGAAAGAGAGAGAGAGAGAGAGAGAGAGAGAAGAGGGTGAGAAATAAAGAGTGAAAAAGACCGAGAGAGAAGACAGAGAGTCTATCTACTATCTCATAAATCCTTGTTCTAGATTGAGAGTTTCTACTGGGTTTATTCTTAAAGACATTATGTATAAATGTAGAATTAAAAGTTCCATTTAATTTGTATGCAAAGTTTGCATTCATTATTCTTGTGTGGTTTGTAGACCCTATTTCAATATTTCCCCCATGTTATACAAGACTTAGAGCCCAATCTCATGAACAATGCAGCTCTTTCAGTGGGTCTCACACTTACATTGCAAACGTTTCTAGGTAGCTGTTTAAGAAAACTCGAGAGACTGACGTACGTGGAGAACTTCTCAGATCTGGACGTATGATGTGGAGGACTTCGCTTGTGAGGACTAGACAACGTCTAAATTGGCTGATTGTAAGGATTAGGGCATTAGAGTCTACTTAACAGCTTAAGAAGGAAGACGTTTTTTTTTTTAAAGGTCCGGTCTAACTTGGCCGCTGGTTCTTTCACGGGTCACTCTAGTCGCTGTTTTGGGAAATGTCTCTCCTTCTTTTGATTGACATGTAATACGCTTAGTCTTTGGGGGGGATCTCCCAACCCTCTCCGCCCCCTTATTTCCCTTTCTCCCCACGGCGTCATCTCCCCTGTCCAGTTCGGTAGAGCGCCTGGCTATCTGCAAAACCTCTTCCAGGACCGTTTTAATTTGACTGCTGTCAGTGGGAGTCGCGCCGTCAGATGTAGTGACTTAACTGACAACTCTTTCACGTGTCACACGCACGCACGCGCACACACACACACCGCGGAAACTTATTCAACATAAGGGGATTTTTTTTCCTTTCTTGCCCTTTGTTCTTTTGGTATGTACTAGTGTTTTAGCTTTGGTAGGGATGTTTTTGCTTTGTCGATTGTTGATTTATTATATGATATATCCATTTAGTGTCCTAAACAAAGCTACGCACTTCTAGGAGAGTAGTTTAAAAAAGCTTTTAACTTCAACTAACAAAGACAGACAACGGGCAGAATTTAAAAACAAAACATTTTTAAAATACAAGGCTTAGCTAAGATGAAGAGCCGCCAAATCACTGACGTTTATCTCAATACTACAGGAAATAGCTTTTTTTCTCTATAAAAGTGATATTGCTATTGAAGCATAGAATGGGTTGCCTGAGTCAGCCAGAAAAAAACAATTCCTCTGCAGAATTTAAGTCATCGATTATCATGCTTGACTAGATTAACCTAGGAACATGCGTAGGACATAATAATTTTCTTTTTGTCTTTTTTTTTTAACTGAAGTAGCCTCTATATTTCATAAGATAAAAAGCAAAATTAATTAATAAACATTAATTTATTAACAAATAAAAAAAAATGATTCATGTATGATCTTTGACTATAAAGGATTGCATAAAATTTCGACTTGATCCGAGAATGGGAATCAAGAGAAAAAAAACGTGTCAAAACGTTATTAGAGGAATAATTTCACATGTACAGCCACATCTCAATAAGTAGTATTTATTTCCCTTTTTCGATACCAAACAAAATAACTAATTATTAATCATTAACTAAATAATTAGTTATTTTTTTTTACATTAATTCATGTTTTGTTAGGTACAACAATTAATTGCGTAAAGTTTCAACTTGATCCGAGAATGGGTGTAGGTGAAATTGTACAGACAGACAGAGTCAGTTGATATTGGGTATGTAAGAAAAAAGACATTTACACTAATGTGGCCCGGCTTCTTCTGGCGTAGAACGATTGTGGTTCATCCTGTAAGTCCTTTCTTCATGTGACACTAGAGCTGTATCCTGAAAAGAACTTCCAGCCCAAATACATCTTCTGGTTAAGGTAACACTGGAAGCCAGCCATTTTTTTTCTTGGCTCGCTTTTGTTCCAGAGCTGGGGCCGTTTCTTTGCCACCATCGTTCACTTCGTCTTCACAGTCACCGACGTCCTCTGCTTGACGTCCTCTGCTTGACGTCCTGTTAAATTTACTTCCACATGTCGCAGGGTTGGGGGAGACTAGCGTTTTGCGATTCGTGCATAGAGGAGGATTGTCAGCATAGGTTCATCCTCCATTCAGCGGACATGACCAAGCCAGCACTGTCTGAGGATGGTGAAGATGCCGGGAATTCCCGTTTGATTGCGAATCTCAGTGTTAACGCTTTCTCGTCATGTGATTTTCAGGGTAAGTCGAAGGCAGCGTAAGTGAAACGAATATAATGTTCTCTGTTTCCTCGCGTAAGTTGTCCTTGTATCACTGCCGTACATTGGAGTGGCCAAGACGCATGCCTTATAGACCTACTACTAAAATATACAGAATCAAAGATGGATAAACATGGGAAGTGAACAGAATTGATTGACTCAACAAAAGACAGTCATGTATTGAAAGTGATAAGTCAACAGTATACGCGAATATGTGTTTATACGAGCACAAGCATATACCATTTATACGATAAAAAGCTGCTTTAATACAAGTATTTAATTTTGGTTGAATGTAATCAGCAATGTGTATATCCCACAGTTCCTGGCATCCCTTTTAGTCTCCCCTTGCCATCGTCCACAAATTATCTTCCCCTGGTACTCAGCCTTACCTGACAGCGCTTGTCAGAGGAGTGGGCCAAGCCGCTTGACGAAATGGGCCACCACAGACACCAAATCCCTCTTTCTCTCTCCCCCCCCCCCCCGATCATTTAAAAACTACACTCCAAACCCCCCCCCCTCCAGACCCGCTTTGAAAAAACTATCCCCCCCTCTTTTTTCTTGCCTAATTTACCTACAACCCCCCCCCCCCACCCCAACTGCTTTTTTTTTTTTAACATAAGTTTTTTTTTTTATTCGACTTATGCTCATTCTCGACAGATAGAGAAATTGTAAACGGGCAATTCGACTAGAGCACAGGTGCTAATAGATCCGTGTTCCACTACATCTGTCCTGTCACTAAGGATATATTCCCGCTGGATGGATTTATGAACTCTCCCCCCCCCCCCCCATCTGTTTCCACCGCATGCCCACGAGAGATGGAAGGCATGCGGTGAACGAGAAATCTCATGGGTTAAGAATATAATTTTCAAAATGATCACACAACTTCTATAACAGTCATTAAAGTGTTTGGGTAGGACTAATTCATTAGAAAGATTCATCTAGGACCGACAATGTAAAAAAAAAAAAGCTCGGCTTTATAAATTTGATATACAGAATTAAAGAAATGTAGATTGAATATTTTTTTTAATAGCTATATGATAACATTTGCGAACATTTTAGCGCTAAAGAATCAAATTTACTAAGCTCTTCTATTTATAGCTCTTTTTTTTTCTTCTTCTTCGAGGCAGGACGTTTTGTCGCAATTGTCATTTTTGGTTTCTGATGTACTGGTCACATTCTATAACGTACCAGGTGACCGAGCCTCGGTCGATTGAAAGATTTCTTTCCCGAGCTCATTTCGGAAACGTTCGTGTGTCTATTTATATGGATGATAGCGGGAATTCCCTTTTTTTTTTTAAATTTAAAGCCAAAATTAATTTTACGACGATGAATCGTTTTTAAATCTATATAACGGTCGGCCTCGAGTTTTCCCCTTGTGGCCAATGAGTTGAGAAATTTTGTCTAATTTATATACACATACCTTGACATTTTAAAGAAAATTGTTAGAGCCGTTTTCGAAATAAAATTTATATATAAATATTTATAATTCTGTACCTGCGGTATCGCTAGGTTAAGTGTAGGGTTTATTTTATTATGTATTTAAAAAGAATGGTACATATCTATGCTTTGCATGTGTGTTTGTGTTCAAACACAATTTTTATGCAAAGAACAAGAGTTGTTTTTGTCCATTAAATTTTGGGATTAAAGTTTTGTTGTGTACTTTGTTATGCTCCATTACAGTGTTTAATCCTTGAAAATGTAACTAAGTCCAACTAGAGGTAACACTGAACTCAATACTAGAACAGATAACACTGACGAAAGACCAGCAATCGATAACTAGAGTCGACGCTGGTGTTGTAAAAACAAACACTTTTAATACCTAATACGGGAACCGTCCGATGTCCTCTATTACCAGCCGTTTATATAATTCTTCTTATTCTTACTGTCAATAAGAAAACGTCTTGATTCTAAAGCGTCGCCTAGAGAGTTCTTGTTTTTTAACTATCTGTCACGTCACTTGTCACTAAGTAAAACTTTCCCCTTATTCCCCAAACAAATACCTAAATCCTAATCATGTCATAACAACTTATTGTTATATCGCGGACATATAAATTTGTGTGTGGGTTTGAATATTGTTCATAAACACACTGAAACGATGATAGAAAAAAAAATCTATCCATTTTGTGTGTGTGTGGGGCAAGCATGTCAATTTCATGGTCTCAGCAAATTTAGATTTGAAGTTATTACAGCCATCAACAGACAGTGAGCCATTATTTTAAAATAACCACGTATTCAATTCTTCAAAACTGTTTGGAAACCCTTA
Source organism: Biomphalaria glabrata (assembly GCF_947242115.1). NCBI lineage: Eukaryota > Metazoa > Mollusca > Gastropoda > Planorbidae > Biomphalaria > Biomphalaria glabrata. Next base: position 9,837,158 of record NC_074717.1, on the reverse strand, counting down.
AAACTATAAATGAGAAAATAGAAAAAGAAAAATAGAATCTTTTACTTCTCCACCGGACGAAAGAACTGGAAGCTTGGGATGGAAATCTTTTGCATGCCAGTTTCAGGGTGAGCCCATAGAGTTGGTCTCGATCAAGGTAAAGTTTACCTTTACCTATCCCATAGTCTGTTGGACCGTTGGGGCACCATGCAAGATTTGTCGACCGTCTTTCTCCATTCCTCTCTGTCTTTTGCCTTTGATAGAACCTCTTTCAACGGCAGGTACGTACGAGAAAGGAACAGATAGGCTTACCATATCCCAAGTATCTTTCAAACTTTTGTCACGTGACAAACTTGGGCCGAATGTGAGTCTGTCCTACTTTGGTCTCGTCCCCGAATACTCTGAATGAGGATCCACCTGGTCCTCCGTGTTTGGAGGGTGGGGTCATCCACTTAAGTGGTCGCGCCACGGCGTTCTACCGTATCTTCCGCTGTTCGGCGTTCAATTCTAATGCTAATGCGCCCTCCTCCCTTTCCCACTACGAGTGTTTGTCGCCAACAGCGTTACCCAGTGTGCCGCTGTTTGGCGTAGGAATACACACGAGAGAACGCGGAAGAGCCACTTCACAACGCGCGGTGATCTATTGTCCGGCAAACTTCCCGCGGGTGTATAAGAAATTAAAATATATTTAGAAAAGAAAAAAAAGAAGAAAATGCGTGAGAGTGGTTCGCAAGGGAGGGGGTTGGATAGTGTAGCCTAATGTTGTACCCACCTATGTTTTCGACTATTGGCAAATATTTTCAAAATAGTTTGTGGGTCTAAAAAAAAGTTCTTGCTAAATGAATATTACGAACGTGTTGTCCTAATTGGTGTGAATGTAAATTTTATTTTTCTTAGTGGCTCTGAACTGAGGCAGTTAAACCTTTAAAATACGACGTCAAAAAAATCCCAATTCGTTCTTTCCGCTGTTTGTTTGTTTGTTTTCAATTGAAGCATTCTTAGGGCTTGAGAAGTCTTTAAACTAACGAAACATAATCTTATTATTTCTTCACTTACACGTATCTACGGTTTAAATAGAATTACCCAACACAATACTCTCTTAATACCATCTCAATACCATCACACTACAATCGCAATACTTTCACATTACCACCACAATACCATTACATAATTATCAATATTACCATCACAATACTATCACATTACCATCACAATACCATCACATTACCATTACAATACTATCACATTACCATCGCAATAGCATCACAATACCATCACAATACCATCATATGACCATCACAATACTATCATATTACTATCACAGTACCATCACATTACCATCACAATACCAGCACAAAATCAGCACAGTATATATTTATGTTTATTTAGTAAAATGAAGTTTTAAAAATTAAAAGAAAAAAGTTCAATATAAAAATAAGTCTTGTATTGAAAATTAAAACTTAATTAAGCATACAAAGGGCGTGTACTTCAGAAAAAAATGGCCCACTAACCAGACGGACAACTTGTCTTCAAACTCAAAACTGTGTTGATTTGTGGATGGCTGTAAGAGTAAGATAATGTCCAAACAGGTACCAACGTATGTCTCCACATTTCTGCGACCAATTCATGGGGGGAAAAAAGACGGAGATTTAGGGGGGGGGGGGGGGTCGTGTTTGCATGTACCTGTTCAGCCAGTGTTTGCTTAACAATGTTGCTAGGCAACAGTCATCGTGCCCTTCAGGTGCCCTTCAGGTGCGAGAGTGATTCAGTAACCAGGATGATGATCGTAAAGGATTATGTCATAACTCAAACTCAATTTATAATTTATTACTGAGATTTATCGGACTATAATGATCATAGAAAGAAAAACAAAATAATAAAAAAACCAAGGTTACAAAGACAGTTTGTGTGGAAACACAAACTCAAAATCGGCCCCCCCCCCCAAGTGGTCCACCCAGGCAGGTAAAAAGGCAGGTTTCAATATTTTGAGAAAGAACATCAAAGACCAATGACAGAGAAGAATGTAGAAAGAAGGTTGACAGATCTTGTGTGGTGCCCCAGCGGTCCAGTAGACCAAAAGATAAGTGAAAGTGAATGTGAAGTTACATGTGAACCTGGCCTAACTAATGTCATATACATGATTATCTAACTGATCTAATTGTTTTGTAAAGGGTCAATCTCTTATTCAAATCCTCAAGAAAAAACATTTAATTTAGTTATGTGTTGTTTTTTTTTGGAGTATTTATAGTATTGCAGTTCACGCTATAATATGAAAAACTACTTATTAATTGTTGTTTTAAATTATGTCTAACTTATATGCAAACTAAATAGATTTTTTTTTTTAAAAAGTAAAAAATATTTTTGTGTAAAAAAAAAAAGGTTATATTAATTGTAATTGTATCATTAAGTTTCGATGAAGCATACAATTCTATGCACAATTGAACTATACATAATAAATCTGTGCGATTACAACTATTTACCAGTCAGGAAAGGAGGAGCGAATAAGGGGGTGTGTTGGTGAATGTTTACATGATTAAATGCATAAAAAAATGTTCACACATGGCTCAAGGAGTTTAATTCGACTTATTCCACCACATTTGTCAAATACGATTTCTTTCTCTTGTTTAAGATACAAAAAAAAAATAATAATTAGTTACCAAAAGTTAATTACCTAATTGGTTAATTTTTATCATTGATTCTTGCATTGTCAGGTAAAAGGAATAATTATAAAAAATTTCAGCTGAATCCGAGATTGGTTGTGGGAGAAATAACGTATACAAACTTTTTACCAGACAGACAGACAGACAGAGTGGGTTAATATTAGCTTTGTAAAAAATATCTACAATTTTCTTTTAATTCTCAATTTTGTGCTCTCGCGAAACAAATCAGTTTTGTAAGCATTGTTTTTTTTTAAAACCAAGCCACTGGTGAATATCAATTCTGAAATGTTTCATCAATTTGTTACCCAGCTTCTGGTCCGGCATGATGACCGATCTCCTTTACTTCCCCCAATGTAGTAAGTCAGGTCCGCGTTAGAGTTGGGTGGACTCTGAAGAGATCCTGGTGTTCGAGACCCATCAGTGCGGAAGCCAAGCGCTTTACCACACAACCACCAGGCCAGATTTGTTTTTTGAAAGTGAATTTGTTTCAGGAAACATCTTTTACAAATTATTTTTCAAAAAACTTCCTGAGTAGAAGTAGAATACTTATATAGAGCGTCTCCCTCCCGACACCCACCCCACCTATGTATCTTAACATACGACCACACATACTTGTTGTTTTTTTTATCACTCAGTGTGGTCAAAATCTTCAGGCTTTCAAAAACACAGCCACTTTCAAAACTACATACACACACACACACACTACATAGACATCACTTTCACACTAAGAATAGGCATTCCTTGCCTCACACACACACACACACACACTACATAGACATCACTTTCACACTAAAACAGGCATTCCTTGCCTCACACACAGCGCAACCCCCCAGCCCGCCCACTCTTAGGACGTACTAAGGGAACATTAGTCTCATTAGCAAGGCGAGATCTTACACGGACCCAGGTTTCCCGCCAAAACTCGCGTCTGCTTCAAATCGTGTTTAGAAATGTTGGAAATCGCGATGCCAATTTGCGCATGTTCTCACGTGTCCGTTTCTCGTGCTCTGCAATATTAGCTTTATTTAAACTGTTCATTTCATTCGACTTTTAAATGTTGTTTTTTTCCCTCTGTTTCTTCTAAGTGTCGTCCACATCTCACGTCCAGAATTGTTTCGACTGCATGTGCGAGTACCTCCTTATCTCTCCTGCTGTGACAAGAAATAAAAATTGATTTTGTTTTATATTTCTAATACTCTATGGAGCAAAACTCTTTTTGTAGCGGAGATTAATTGATTGACAAAAATTACAAGAGATTGTTCTTGTGTTTTTACCAGAATACTATTAATAACCAATCTCATTTGATTTTCTCTAGGGAGCAAATAACTCACGAACAGTGAGTATAAATGATATGTATTTTTGTATTACCCATCTAAATACTAAGCACACTACCCAGCACAGGACCAGCTCATTAGTCAGCGTAATAACCAAAACATTACCAGCTCATTAACTGTATTATACCAGCACAACACCAGCTCTGTTGTATGAAATATTTTCACTAGACAGACAGACATACAGGCTGACTTGATATATGCTTGGTAAAAAAATGAGACTGTAATATAAATATTTTAGAACTTCACTGATTACTTTTTTTCGTGGACGATTTCAAAGAATTGTTTGTTTGTTTTTTTTTAAATTTTATTTTGAAAACACTCACAAGAAGATTTTTTGGTGCTAGAAAGTTGGGGGTTAAACGGCATTGCAGGGGCGTAGCTAGGAATTTGCCATCATTTGGGGGCCTGGGGGGGGGCCTGCAGTTTGCGTAATATTTAATATTTAAAGTAAAAAACATTCATTTGGGGGCTGAAAAACGCTCATAAATAGTGCATCTAAGTACCAGCTCAATTTCCCCATCGTAACCTTGTCACTTCTGCTGGCGATGATATCCAAGCTAGAATTCTCCGCCAGGAGCATAAAAAAAACCCCTGCTAGAACACTTCTCCGTCTGGGCAAAACTTTCAGCAACACCCTTCAGTTTGGGGGCAAATCTAGGCCCCTGCAGCATTAGCTCCTCGCCCTATTGTTTCCACTCCCCCCTCCACTTCTCGGTTCTTGAGAACGCCCCTGATGTTTACAGTATGTTCCTCTATTTACTGATGTTTTCAAAACATATTTAGTACCTTTCGATATATGTATACGTCTTAGTTTATATTTCACCTGAAGGAGGATCCGGAAACCACGTGACTGCGTGACACAAGTGGATGCTCCTCGGCAGATCTGATTCACAGCTTCTCATATTCAAGAGGTTCTCATTTACTTTAACACTTGCTGCCAGGGGCGTGAAACGATAGAACCATGCTTCTTGTTATGTTAGGGTGGGTGCCCATTGTAACAAAAAAAAATCAAACTTTATTTGGCTAAAGATCACATACATTTTTAGCTTAAGATCACATACACTTTTAGCTAAATATCACATACATTTTAAACTAAAGATCACATACATTTTTTAGCTTAAGATTGCATACATTTTTAGCTTAAGATCACATACACTTTAAGCTAAAGATCACATACACTTTAAGCTAAAGATCACATACACTATTAGCTAAAGATCACATACACTTTTAGCTAAAGATCACATACACTTTAATCTAAAGATCACATACACTTTAAGCTAAAGATCACATACATTTTCTCAAACTCGCGCAATTCGGTAAGAAAGTTTCTACACTCTATCCCCTCTCCAGCTCTACGCATTTAAAAAGTGTCGGTAATACAGAGACATCAAGGTCCACATCCTGGCGTGGATCTGCTGGATGGTATATTGTACAGTTATAAACTGCATTGAAATGGAATCAGATTTTCGGGCTGATGTAACCAGGTCGAGATATGATTGACAACGCTCAAGTGGGAACATAGTTGTGGAGAAAGAGGGGGAAGTGTCTGGGAACAAGCATGTGCTAGATCTAATAGGGTTAAGTGGATCTTGACTTCGCAGAGGGGAGGTATACCTTACCTGCGTAGCTCTCTCTCTCTCTCTCTCTGTCACCCTTTCCCTCTAGTTCTGTCTCAGGCACACATTTCTTATCCTCTACCTCTCAGCCCGCACCGATGACTAGTCAAGTGCTGAAGTCGTGAGTATGTTTGGAGACTGTATCCTCTTAGAGAGTCATCGAGAGGGCCACTAGAGGGTGTGGGATACATGGGCGAGCCGAGTGTGTGGGTTCAAGTCACTACCTGCGGCGTAACAGACGGGCGAACAGGTGTGCGCTGTGTCCTTCAAAATAGTTCCAATGAAATAGTAGAACATATCACGTGATTATTATGATAATAAAAGTGTATAGAGATGGATGGCTGCCTGGTATGCGCTTTGGAATTTGGTTTCGAAGGTCCCGGATTGGAACCGTCTCGCTTCTATGCCCCGACATCTTGAGTAAGGTTCAATTCTGACGGAACATCCGAAACATTTACAACAAAACAAACAACTATTGAATAACCTTACCAATAGCCGCTTCAGTATCTGAGGCACCCATTCTGTAAACAGTCAGGGAAAGTACTATCCTTGACATTTCAAGTGATAAAAATAGTTCTGCTGAGCACTTTTATACCGCATGTCATGTGGGGATTTCGGGTTAGTTAGGGCGTCCCTGAGTCCACCAAACTCTAACGGGTATCTAACTTTAGTTGGGGAAAGTACTGTTATTGTAGTGAGTTAGATTTTGTTAAAAGATATTATTACCAAAGTCTACTATATTTATTTCATTTATCACAAGTTGATTTTGTCTAATTATAAATAAAATATTTAGTCTTGCACATAAGGAAGTTATGCAAGTTATTTGAAGTTTCATTAGTTTAGATATATTACACCTACAGCGGTTTAGTTGTCTACCAGCAGTTTGGTGCTACAAGTCAACGACCGTCAGCAACAGCATCATAAGTATTATGAAAATAAAGGACAGATATATTAAACAATAAATAAAGTTATGTTGTTTTTTTTTTGGACAGTGTCATTGAACTTGCAACTTAAGATTCTTGAGATTTTCACATTCATAATTGCTATGTCAATGACACTTCGTTGTTTTCAACTAAATATTGAAAATAGAGCTTACATTTTAACTATACCTCATTTGCATACCAATCTATTTTTTTTTACCGCTAACTAGCTGGCAAGATATTATAAACTAAGTTCAAAGTCATAGAGTGAGAATCTAATCTATAAAGTGCACACAATTGTTCACATACAATTTGTTTTTTAAAACTTTATCAACATTTCATTCATATTTTACACCGGATACACCAAATAGCTTGCTATTTATTGTTTTTTCCGCCATGTATGATAATGTCCAGTACAGAAACAAGAGAAGAATAGAACTGTCTGTATAAGGTCATGCTGTCACTCAAGGCAATTAGTAAACTATTATATGTTAACTAGTAACATAAGCGCCCATTTATCGTAGTATATTCATTGCGTGACGATGGTCTATTGAGTCAATGTCCTGAAACTCACCCCCCCCCCGCCCACACACACTCTCTATCTCACAAACACATAGAAATAGACAGAATTTAAAAAAAAAGATGCTGCTAAATTAAATCAATTGTATTTTGTATTCTCTCTCTCTCACTCTCTCTGTCTCTCTCTCTGTCTCTGTCTCTGTCTCTCTCTCTCTCTCTCTCTGTCTCTCTCTTTTGTTTCACCCGCTCCTACTAATCCTCAGTGGAATTTTTAGAATCCGTCAAAGACCACGGGTGGGCATTCTACGGCTCTAGCTCCTCAAAGTTTCAGCCACCTATGAGGTAAAGCACATCCATCTTAATTCCTTCCCCCCCCCCTCTTTTTTTTTCTCGCCTGCAGCGCACACACACACACACATACACATACATACGACGACTCCTAACGGGACATATATATATATTCTAATTTTTCTCTCCGTAAAGTATACGCGCTGACGTGCAATTCGACACTCAGACAACACAATGCAATAACGAGTCAAAGGCTGTTTATATGTATATGGGTCGGGAGGGGAAAGAACGGTGATGGGGGGGGGGGGCAGCAGCGCTAGTGAGCTCAATGGATTTTGGTCTCAGGGAGACACGAAGGCGGATAAAAGGGAGGCAACTAAAAACTTCAAAAGAATAACTTCGTGAAACAAAACAAGAAACGAATGTCTTCGACGCTGTAACGGAGAATGAAATTAACTGCTGTGGATAAGACAAAGTATTTGCCAAGTTCGTTGTCTGTCCTTTTTTTTTAAGCTCATTTGTGTTTGTCTAGCAGAAAATGATCAAAAATTACGCAAATAAAAAGCAAAATTAAAAAGAAAAAAAAAGCTCAAACGAAGTGTATCAATTGGTTTGAATCATTCATGTCATTAAATTTGCTTTAAGCTTCAGATGACAATTTATATAGGGGACTAATTCAGCGTTTACCACTACTTCAGTCAAGTATTATTTCTTTCCCTTGTTTGATGTACCAAACAAAATAATTTACTACCAGTAGTTAATTTTAAAAGTTGGGGTTAGGGTTAACCCTACCCCTTTCAGACCTTGTGATCTTTAGGGCAGATGATCTGTTTCAGAGGCCCATGGTCAACAATGGTGCATGTGGCCAGCACAATGACCAACCGCTTTTACTTTTCCCAATTCATGACAGGTACCCATTAGAGCTGGGTGGAATCAGAGGCGCCCGAAGATACCAAAAATTAAAAATCCCAGTCTTCACCAGGATTCGAACACGGTACCTCGGTTCGGAAGCAAAGCAATTTAGCGGTCAGTCACCCTATATCGCCCTATATAAAATATGGTTAACGAGGGTGTCATGTAGCCAGCACTAGGACCAACCGCTTTTACTTTATCAAACTAATGTCGGGTACACATTAGAAATGGGTGGGCTCAGTGGCGCCCTAAAAATTTCAAAAGACCCAGTTCGAAAGCCGTGGAAACAAGTAACTAAAAAGTCTTTACGAAATAATTCTTCCTTTACGATGCTGATAATAGATTGTAATTTTTAATTCTATTCATTTCTTGTAAGGAATCAAAATTTCAAGAAGTCTTTCCAGTGAGCTTTGGAAGTTCTTCTATTAAAGTCCAGCTTATTTCTACATTAACTCATTAACCCCCAAAACTTTATTACTGCATTAAATATATTTTTAATATTCAATATCTATTTCTATAGTAATGTAATGGATACCTGAAATTAGTCGGGGAAAAGTAAAAGCGGTCGGTCGGTGTGCTGGCCACACGACACCCTCGTTAACGTTTTCATCGTTTGTCCAATAGACCGCAAGGATTGAAAGGGGACCTTTACTTTTCTTTACTTACTATACAGTACTATACAGTATACCTGTTGATTATTACATAAACGGAAAAACCTTTTGCAAACACCTTATCAACTCAATGGTTTCAAGTGATATATTCTGAAAATCAAAAGCAACAATTTTAGAATGTGTGTTTTGTTTCGTCAATAAAAGTTGTGAAATATTTTGAAAGGACTACATTAATGATAAAGATAAAGGGACCACTACAGAAATATTGACATAGATGCCCATAACAACGATATTCTCCCTTGTGTGTGGAACCGCTTTGAAAAGACAGATTGCTTATACGGGAGACGACTTCACTTTATTAAGTGGTTTAAACGAGGTTTAACTTTCGGCGCCCCATTCGCGAACACCCATGGAGCCCTCTTTTACACGCTCCCATGTCCCCCTCTTCAGCTAACCCTTCTTTTAATTCCACCCTGCGGCGCATGAGGGCGTCTGTATTATGGGGGGCGTTAGGGTAAGGATACACTAGAAGGCGGAGGAGAGGATTAGAAAGATGACGACTCATTGGGTGCCAGAGGGTGTGGCGTCACGATAGATCTCCCAGAATCACAATGTAAAAAAAACAAAAAAAACTTGTTAGTTAAAAGATAAAAACCCAGGGATTAACAGAAATCGAAGGAAAACATTACATGGGCGACACCTTGTGCAGACGACGATTCTACTGCCGTCCCTCGTGGTGTTATTTGTCCACTCTCGTCGAGCGCCGCCCCCCCCCCACACACCTTTTTTTCCCCCAGTGTTACATCAACAAGGAAATCTAAGCTCACAATTTCTGGAGGCTGCGCGTCACAATGGCTTCTTACTTCGGCCATTGTGTTATGGGAAGACATTGAAAGATTGCATCTTTTCACTTTTTTTTTCTTTCTCTCTAATCCCCCTGCCTTCTTTTTGACTCCTTTCTCTAATATTAACTTAAACAAAGAAATCAAAATATTACCAGAATAGAGAGCTAAATCCTCGTCATCTCACTCATTAATCCATTTTCTGTTGGACCTTACACAATAAGACATCTCTCTATTTCTCTGTCCTTTCCTGTGTTAATATTAGTTCTCTTGCTACAAGAAAGGCTAGTTTACATTTATTCATAAGGAAGTTAACCCTTTCTAGATCAGACATTTTTGTGTTCTTCTTAGAGAATAATGTTGTTGCTTAACTTGTATACAAATATTATAAAACATTATAAGTTAACTGCATTCTCCAGATTGTCTTAATGTCCAATGTCTATACATTAAACATCAAAACTAAAATTTCTAATATTTTGGCAATACACCTGACGCCAGTATGAAATTAGTGTTTACCTGAGAATTAAAGCAGTCTTAAGTATCCAGGACTGCCAAGCATAAAATATGCCAAATTGCAAATAACCCTTTTAAGCATTGTTGACATGGCAATAATAAACACTTCGTTGTTAGTAATAAATTGCTAGATCTAGAAACAATCATTTATAACCAGAATTGTTTGTAAGGTTTGACACCAACAAAAAGTAACATACATTTTTTTATTTTTTTTTAAATTTATTTCAACTACAAGGGACACTATTAATTTCCAGATAAGCCATACATATAATCAATATTATCTTATTTTATTTTTTACTGCATTGCTTCATCAATTCCTGTCCAGTGAGTCTTAAACAATGAAGTTTCTCTATTGACAGTACAGATGATGCTTTTGTAAGGAAATGCTGACTGCTACTTGGTCTCTACAGAAGACGGTGCGGAAAATGTTCATGTACTTTATTTCTTCAACCATTCAGTGAATACAAAGAAACGTTTGAGTCGAGTGCGGGAATTCCCGCTGAAGCCGCTTTAAAAACAAAAGTAAGCCAAATTTAATTTTAAGATAATTATATTTTTAAAAATTATGATAGCCAAACCAGAGTTTTCACTTTCTAACATTTTATATAGTTTTCTTTTTCCAAAGATATTCATAAACTGTCCAATTTTAAGGCAATATCGTAGACAATATCTCGGAAAATCGTTAAAGCCATTTTCGAAATGTCGGTCCACCCAGTTGCCACCCGCTACCCAAGAAGAGATTGTAAGCTTATATGAGGAATTGAAATAAATATATAGTTTTTAAGACAAACAATATCTCCAATAGCCCTTCTTTCTCGTGTTCATTTTGTCCCATCAGTTCGTAGACTTGTCCTTCGCTCCGCCTGTCGAATTGTAACATAATCTTCCGCGTCTCAAATAGTCCCGGCTATTGTCTTCGCGGACGTTATTTACTGCAGACCTCCGTCGAATTATCTCTCTTAATTCTCCGCCTCGTCAATGAGTCCGTGACGGAGCGGTGGTATTCCTTTGTTGCCGGACACGTTCTGACACCTTCGCTCCCCGCCCGGCCACGATTGTAGGGGACACCTTTCCTGAATTTAGGGGCGTATAGGGATAATGAAGATGTCGTGAGGGCGCCTGACAAGGCAAACATGGAGCCCTAATTGGGATATTCTAAACAGTGTAAAGTAGGGCAAAAAAGGGGAGGGGGGCTGTCAGGAGTTGTTGTTAAGATTAGTTGGTTAGTTTCTGAGAGGTCAAATCAAATGTGTCTTGATTTCGTTTAGAACGCAGCTTTAGCCCCAGACTTTGACTAGTTTCAAATTTGATATATATATATATATCAAAGCAATTTGATCTTACATGAGTATAGATATATATAATAACTCCTGTGTACGATCAAATCGCTTCCCAGATTTTATAAAGAAGCATATTCTTTTAATGTTGCTACTATAAAAATGGCATGTAACTTTAAATCAAAACAATACTCTAATGACATTTGTATATTACAGAATAATTCCTTCTGTTAACAGCCTGCTTTTAGAATGAAAATGATTGGCCCCCAGATGTGATCCGAATAAGGCGCTACGCAATATAAAATGGTTTATAGGGCAGATGATGTAAAGGTTAACGAGGGTGTAGCGTGGTCAGCACAACAACCAACCCCCTTTACTTTTCCCCAACTAATGTCAGTTACCCATTAGAGCTGGGTGGACCCAGAGGCGCCAAAAGACCCCGAAATTTAAAATTCCAGTCTTCACCAGAATTCGAACCCTGGACCCCGGTTTGGAAGCCAAGAGCCTTACCGCTCGGCCACCGCGACTCCAAAACATGATGCAACAGGACAATTTTTATTTTTTACTTTTGACCTTGATCTTACGTAATCATTTTCTTTGTTTCACTCTACCACCCACGTGCTTCTTGTCTCTAAGCCACGCCTCTTCATACGTTATTTCTTGAACACTGGATTTCTTGCACACAAAGAGCGATTCATAACAGATTGGAGACTTTCATATATGGCGGACTAAAATGTAAATAGCTAGCTTATTGGTGTATACGGTGTATAGAAAACTAAGTGTTGATAAGCTTTGTTTCTTGAAAAGTCAATGATCATTTGTGTGTGTGCACTCCTTAGCTCAAATGTTTTCATCGCTTTTGATTAGTGCACTAAATAATATCAGTTTTAAGGAAGCATTGGATTTCAAACTTATGACTTTAAACTTATGACTTCAAACTTATGATTTTAAACTTATGACTTCAAACTTATGACTTCCAACTTATGACTTTAAACTTATGACTTCAAACTTATTACTTCAAACCTATTACTTCAAACTTATGACTTCAAACTTATGACTTCAAACTTATGATTTTAAACTTATGACTTCAAACTTATGACTTCCAACTTATGACTTTAAACTTATGACTTCAAACTTATTACTTCAAACCTATTACTTCAAACTTATGACTTCAAACTTATGACTTCAAACTTATGACTTCAAACTTATGACTTTAAACTTATGACTTCAAACTTATGACATTCAACTAATGACTTCAAACTTATGACTTCAAACTTATGACTTCAAACTTATGACATTCAACTAATGACTTCAAACTTATGACTTCAAACTTATGACTTCAAACTTATGACATTCAACTAATGACTTCAAACTTATGACTTTAAACTTATGACTTCAAACTTATGACATTCAACTAATGACTTCAAACTTATGACTTTAAACTTATGACTTCAAACTTATGTCTATGGACATGTTGAAAAACCAATGAGTAAATGAAGGACTATAATGAAGGAGATTTGATACGAAGATGAACTGCAACTAAAACTCACCTCTTTCTATTTAGCTGGCAACAGTGACGTTCACATAAGCGTCCATGATTATGTTCAGTTTTTCTTGAAAATCTTCAATATAATACTTTAAAAAATGAATCAAAAAAAAAAAAAAAACCTAACGGGGAATAACTCCACCCTTAAAACTACATCTATAAATAATGTATAAGTTATTTCCCTTATTCGATATCAAACAAAATAATTAATTACAATAATTAATTGACTAATTGAGTGTTTTTCTAACGATTCATGTTTTGTTAGGTACAATAAATAATTGTTTAAAGTATCAATTTGTTCGGAGAAATTGTGAGGGAGAAATGGAGTTAACAATTATTTAAGGGGACTAAACCCAACAAATTTAGTCATATCTGTAAATATTAGTATTAGTTTTCCTTGTTGCTATCAAACAAAATTAATAATTACCAGTAGTTAATTGTCTAATTGCTTACTTTTTTTTTATTGATTCATGTCATGTTTATGCCAATGAAAAAAATGTGCGGAAGTTTCATCCGAGAAGTGGTGTGGGAGAAATAACGTATAAACACTTTTGACCAGACAGAGTCAGTTGTCAAATAGAAACGTGTCACTAGCAGCGAGGTGGCCGAGTGGTTAAACGTTTTGCTTCCATTTCGAAGGATCTCGAATTCGAAGTCCGATGAGAGAAGGATTTAGAATTTCTGAAATTTTAGGACGCTACTGAGTACTGGACACATGACATTGTCGTTAATCGTCGATTTTACACACACACACACTTTTTCAGTAGGTAGCAAGGTCTGAAAGGGTACCTTAGACCTCGTTGTTATGCTCTTTGGATAGCTATTTATACCTAATAAGGTGGTCTCTACTGGGAGCTTACTTTACACCACATATTCAACATTTTGGATCTTAGATGGACCCATTTTTTTTTCTTTTAGAGGCAGAAAAGAAGTACATTTGTCCATTTCACAACTTATTCAAAATTTAAAAAAAAACATATTTATATGCTATTAAACAGGGCAGCCAGTATGGCTTACATTTCTAAACAGGGCATCAATTGCCACTTATGTCCCAAAACAGGGCATCAATTGCCACTTATGTCCCAAAACAGGGCATCAATTGACAATTATGTCCCTAAACAGGGCATCAATTGACAATTATGTCCCTAAACAGGGCACCAATCGCCACTTATTTACCTAAACAGGGCATCCACTGCCTCTTATATCCCTAAACAGGGCATCCATTGCCTCTTATGTCCCTAAACAGGGCATCCATTGCCTCTTATGTCCCTAAACAGGGCATCCATTGCCTCTTATGTCCCTAAACAGGGCATCCATTGCCTCTTATGTCCCTAAACAGGGCATCCATTGCTTCTTATGTCCCTAAACAGGACACCCAGAGCGGCTTACGGAACGAAAACTATTAGAAGTATAAAGTAATGAACGAAATGGTTTGGTATTAGACGCAACTGTGAATGTGTGTGTCTGTGTTTGTAAATATATGTATGTATTCGCACCCGCGTATCTACGCTTGTGTTGTCTCAGTCGGCCTACGGCGAAATTTGATTTGACTTTAACCAAAGGGCATTATGAAGTGTTTTAGTATCTCCCGTCCCAAAGCGCTTTCTTCCTTGAGCCTGGTACCGGAACACCCCCCAGCGTTCTGCATAAAAGAATCACTGAGATGTGCGTCGAACCACTATCTCCTGTCGCGCGCTGCAGAGCTCTATCCACATTTCAACAGTCTCCATATCAAGGGATGGGGGGGTCGGACAAGCTTCAAAGAGAAACACTGCCTACTGCTTGTCCAGGACTTTAAAGGGATAGGCGATGGGGGCCGGAGATGTTAAACCGTATCACTGTGTCATGAGGACACCGGAGAAGTGGAGAGAAGGGGTGGGTGGGTGGGTGGGGGGCTTCGTCAAATTTTCCACTCCCCCCTCCCCCCCATCCTTTCACCAGGAGACGAGCATCCCCTGCGCGCCATTATTAGTAATGATGAGATTCCTACCCCGGCATCTTCACCCGGGCGTGTTCGGAAAATAGGTTTTTAATTCAGGCAGCAGGCCCCCATTGATACGCCGCTGAATGGGTCACACGATCGGTCCGCTGCTGCGATGCGGTGTGACGAAGCGTGGTTCTGACACGTAGTGGCGCCGGGGCGATATCCCACCCGGGCGCTCCAACGAACCATCCGATTCCCCTTTTTTTTTTCTTCCTAGTATTTTTTTGTTGTTCACTCCCTCCCTCCCTCCCTCTGTCTCGCCTCTTCTATTCGGTCCATACTCAGTCACAAATCGAATCAACCCTCGGGGCGTTTTGTCAAGAGTCTGATGAGACACTGGGGTAAGGAAGCTGGGGACATTATCAGGGTCAGTGCACCTCATTGTGAAGTGATCGAGTCTCCAAAGTCCGTACGCTGGTATCACGTTATGACCACGGAAAAATAACTTGGGATTCGTTTTGTTTATTTACGCTTCATTAATTGTGTGTATTTTCCCCATTAGCCCCCAAGCCAGTACCATTAAATGGTTCGCATTTTGCTACTTTTAACTCAAGCAAAAAGAAAAGGGGGGGATTCCCCAAAACAGAATACAAGATTACTTAAGGATAGAGATACTTGAATTTATTGGTTCTAAAAATCGCTTATTCTAAAGATGTCTTTGATGTTCTAGCGAGTTAGCCTATTCTTTAATCGAATATCTAAACGTTATATTCTACAAGTTGGATAGGGCCCGCGGCCCTCCAACCTTAGTTTGTGTATCTCGGATCTATTGCAATGGATTGCGATAAATGCCAAACATGCTGTGATGTTTTCTTAACGCTTTTTAATGTTCACTTGAAAATGATAGACTTATTCAGATGGGGTTCAACCTTTTAGCTGACATATTCATAGCTAATATAAAATACTGTGAAAATATATTTACTGGTCGCCATGGTAAATCAGGTACTGTAATGGAGATTAATTAATTAATTTTTTATTTATTTTTTACTTTCCGGGTCATCAAGTTTTGGGAGGGACATTTAACATTTCACTATGGTCTCCGTGGTGAGTGGTGATCCAAGGAACTTCTATGTCAATTTTTATCAAAATTGATGAAATGGTTTAGATTTCTATTCGGGTCATACATACATACACACATACATATTCCTTACAATTTGCTTTATATATTAGATCATACAAAATTTTATTGAAATATTTGATTTAGCAAATTGTATGTTGTATATAAGATAAATTACATAAGCTTCAACAAATAGTCTCTTACTCACAAGCTGGATGAGGATCTAACATCTGGAAAGGGCAATCCGTAAAGAGATCTGAAAAGATGTTCCCAGTTCACGGTGTTACATCAACTGGTTCACAGACAATTCGTTGACGACAATTGGTTCACCCGATAGTTGGTTCACCCACCTATGGCTCACCCTACAAATGGTTCACCAACAACTGGTTCACAGACAATTCGTTGACTACAATTGGTTCATCCGATAGTTGGTTCACCCACCTATGGTTCACACTACTAATGGTTCATCGACAACTGGTTCACTGATTATTGGCTCGGACAATGGTTCACACAAATGGTTCACTGGCATTTGATTCACCGACAATTTAACTAACGGGAAATGGATCACACGACAAATGGTTCACACGACAAATGGCTCACACGACAAACGGCTCACAGCATAGAAAGGCATTGTTAAAAGTCAATTCACGTTTTGAATGTGTTTACATTGAAAGCTCATTCAGTTGGAATCTTATGGCTATCTCAGATATAAAGGACAAGTTATCTAGCTGTCTAGCATGGGAATCAGAACGCAGAAAAAGAACAAGTGTGGGGCGCGTTCTGATAGCTTGGGGCGGGGGGATGACACACGTGAATAGTAACCGGGTATCTACTGTAATGTGATGGTAAGTTCTACTTTTAGTCAGAGAATATAAAGAGTATGTATATCTTTGGCCTCAGGTTAACTAAGATAGCATGTAGCCAGTACAACGACCAACCCATAGGTTTTGTTATAGGTTTTGTTATAGGTTTTGTTATTGGTTTTGTTATAGGTTTCGGCCTTCTTCTTCAAGTTAGTCATCACAAGACGTCGCTAAGAGTTACATTATTATTTTCATCACTTTCTAGTATATGGTCGAGCACATCTGTGATTGAGGTGTCCTGGAGCTCTACTTTGTGGCATATGCTGTAGCCTAAGTAACCTAAGGAATAAGCTTTACTATTTGGTAGGTCACATGGTCTCCCTGATGCCCAGCAAGTAAAGCGAGAACTTGATGTAACGTGGATTAAAAAAACAAAGAAGCAAAATGTAAAAGACATTTTTTTGTTTTCTGAAACAAAGCTTATCTAAGAGGAAGAACATCAACATCGCTGCGTTATATCTCAAGACTGCAGGAATTAGCTCACTTTTTCAATATAAAACAAAATTAATTAGTTGCCAATAATTGATTAACTTTTGGACATACTCATGCGCTATCTACTATAAATAATTTATGCAAAATTTCAACTTGATCCGAGAATAGTAAATGGGAGAAATTACGTGTACAGAGGTAATAATGTGAATAACTCCACACATACAGCCACATTACTGAATAAGTAGCATTTATTTTCTTTTTTTCGATACCAAACAAAATAATTAATTAGCAATAAATAACTAATTTGTTACTTTTTTTTTATTGATTCGTATTTTGTTAGGTACAACAAATAATTGTACAAAGTTTCAACTTGATCCGAGAATTAGTGTATAACGTGTACAAAAATTGTACCAGACAGACAGACTGACAGACATCGCGAGTTGATATAAGTTTTGTAAAGTCCTTTAATAATTATATATAATTGCAACCATAATATTGTTATGACTCTACATTGCGCACTGTCATTAGGTGCGAAACTGTGCACCATGAGGCACAGGACAGAGACACGAAAGGAGAGAGGAAGTCAAAGATGGCCGATGATGAGAGAAGAGATGAAAACAAGGACGCTTGGGATGTGATTAGTTTGGCTCTAGATCTAGTTTCTTATTGCTGATTAAATGTTCTATTGTATAATCCTTTCGTTGAAGTTATTTGGTTATGTTACAGCAATATGCCTGATGTCTTACGGTTACACAGTGACACACTTGTAGCATTGTCTTGTCATTTCAAATACTCATAACAATTTAATCTATTACTTTGCATGCCTATGCATGATTCTACCTAATATTCATTTTACTATAATATGGAGGTATATGGGAGTGGTTTACTCAACGGCTGGCCCATCAGAAGGCGTGGTCAAAGGCAACATCTTTATATCAGTAATAGGAAGACCGACTATTGATCACAACATGCCAACCCTTGATGGCTAACAGTCTACAGACATGTATTTTCAAAGAGGAGTGAGAGAGAGAGAAAGAGAGAGAGAAAGCGAGAGAAAGAGAAAGAGAGAAAGACAAACAATATTGTGAACGAGAATGCTGAGGAGCCGTGAGGGAAGCTTCCCCCAAAAAAATAAAAAATCTCAAGACCACTTCATCTCCTGGTAAAAGAACGCTACAATATTTCAGTTCTATATTGTGTGAGGAGGCATCATCTAGCGCCCGAGGCGCCCCCAGTTCAAAGTATTTTTTTTTACCAGCCAGTCAACCCGGTCTTCACGCCTGTTCTTCTTCATACCACCATACACCCCTTCTCACATATATATCTCGATGACTACCCATCCCTTACTGGTCCCACCTCCATATTAACTCTTTCTCTTTTTATATGCCAAATACAACATTTTCTGATAACAAACTAAAAAAACAATTGAAGCTTAATCATAACTGGGAAGTGAAATAGTAAGAAGCGTAATGAAGAATTCCTTCAAAACGTGGAAAATAATTACGGAGAGAAAGAGTTAAACCTAAATGAACAGCAGCCCAGGGACTAAGTTTTTAAATGAGAGAAAGTAGTGAATTAAATGCTTCGAAAATAAGAGACTGCGCCGACCAAGGGCCACTACCGATATCGGAATTTTTTTCTCTTCTTTTTTCTTTTTACAAAGCTTATATCAATTCACTCTGTCCGTTTGTCTGTCCGTCTGGTAAATAGTTTGTATACGTTTACTTCTCCCACACCAGATCTCAGTGTCAAGGCGGGCGGGTTTATTTAGGGTATGACAGGCCCACCGGGTTCCCTGCTTTAAGGTTGACTATGAACTCTCTGTCAGGGTTGTTCTTTGGCCGTGGCTCGTCTGCCCGGGCATCCCTGACAGTTTATTAGTTAATATGTTAAATACTTATACAAACAAATTATATCAGTTAACAACAAGAGTTTAAGTGCAACAGTTTAATGAATAAATGATGTAACATGACATGAATAATGAATAAGTACCAATAGTATTTACAAAGTCAAGTGCAAGTTATACAAACATAGCACACCTTTAGCTCAGTGTCACAGTTCAATCAGGGCTTGCGAAGTAAGGTCCATACCATAACAGATCAGGCTTGACTCCCAAGCCTGCGTCCCTAAACAAGAAAAATACGCATTCCTTGAGACCTCCATTCACTAGATTCTATTACCAACGAATTTAGAGCTACAGCACGAGGAAGAAAGTAAAATAAACTTACCCATCGCTGGGGGAAGAAAGCAACAGAGCGACTGCTATCCAACAAAACACAAACAGAGCAATGACATCAACATAGCGCATCTTTAGGAACTAGCGCACAAACCATTATGGTGCATAAAAGAAAACATCAAACAAGAAGCAACTCTAGATGCGCACGACACTCGGATCGAGTTGAAATTTTGCCTAATTATTTCATGTACCTGAAGAAAAACAACAACGCACATTTCTTGTTTTGCAATCATGGAGAGGTATTTGAAAGGATTGTTATAGCAATACTGCAAGACGCAATCATGACAAATCCAGTGTCATTAACTGGGCTTGTGATAGAGGGAAGAATATTTTTGCAAGGGGTTTAGTGAATTGAGACGGTCGTGCCATAGAGGTTGGGATATATTCTTTATATTGACGAAATTTCAAAGCTATTAGGGGGAATTCTATGATAGGCGTAGAATAAATCAAAGAGTGAAAGTACAATAAATTTAAATAAACAGATTTTGAATCTAAACGTGATCAGGTAACAAACAGACAGACAACGCAAAATCGGGCGCCACTAATAATGCTTTTGCAATTTGATCTTTTTGGTTAATATTTCTATTAAATGCAGCCTGTTGGGGGAAATGCAGAGAATAAAATACAATGGTTTAATAGAAGGCTCGCGGGTTTTACACGAATAGCGGGGCTGAGGATGCGAATCTGTCAAAGCCGTGTCTTATTGAGAACCTAAGATGTAAGGGAAACCTGTGTACGTAACTTCATGCGAATCCGTAAGACAGATGATGGGATCTCTTGATACATAAACCAGTCAACCAGTCAGTCAGTGGTAGTTTGCGCTTATAATATGGATAATTTCATGATTGTAAGTAGAAGAAAAATGTTGAAATCTTTCTACCTTTTTTAAAAAAAAATCCAACTCCAGAATGTATTGAAAAAACTTTTTTTTTAAAGACCAATTCATTCTTTATAGCGCTGATTTTTTTTTTTTTTTTTTTTGTGAAAGCAATTATTTTATTCTTAATAACTAATGAATGATAAAAAGAATAAAAAATGGAAAATCGGAGTTTTCCCTGCGTGGCTAATTAGCGAGTGATTCCTTTCCCAAATATATATATATATATATATATATATGATAAATAATATATGCTTTCAAATTTCTAGAAAATCGTAAAGGCCGTTTTTGAAATCCGTGTCCAGGTTCCACGAAGAGCTTGCAAGCGAAAGGTAGGAATGATTTATCCAAGAATAAGCTCTCTGAGAGACGTGTAGGCAAATAAATAGTTATAGTGCAATACAAGGGGGAAAGTTGAATGTATAATCACGAACGTGTACGTGTATTAAATGTTATAGTTATATATACAGTTAAAGTTTAAGTTTTATGGAAGGTATGGGCTATATTGTTTTCGAGATGGGTTGAGCAAATAGGACAATGACAATACGTTTAATGTTACCCCTCAATTACACATTATAATCAGAGATATTTAATAAACATTTCATAAGGTAAAACTTTTATTTAAAATTTGCTTACAATTTTTGTTTGCCAAGACTACAAAATTCTTTCGAGACAAATACACACACACATCCTAATTAAAATATTTGCTTCTGTTAAAAGCATGCTTGGTTTTTCAACCAAGTTTAAGTGCAGCAAGACTACATGACTACTATACTTGTATAACTCATTGATGCTTGAGCGTCAACTTAGAGACTATAACTTAGAACAGTTTTATGGTACAGAGATGTCTGCTATGTCGTATTTAATGATAAATGGGCTGTTGATCAAGTATGTTAGTTAGCAGTCCAAGTTGGTGCATTGCCATCTTGTAGGGTCAATAAATATGAAACGCCCTTAAAACGATGCGATGACAAGACTTGAAACATTTCTAAGAACTTTTCACGTGACTAGACTGCATATAAATTAAAAATAGCCTTGGTCCATTCAGTTCTGGAATCTTGTTCGTTGGTGTTCTGGACGTCAATTTTGCTGACGTAAATAAGATGAAATGGTTTCATGAAATGTGGGAAGTGGGTTGTCCTTGGAAGCACTGTCGCCGGAAGGATGTTACAGTTGTGGCTGGTGAATGATTGTGGAGAATTATGTTACAGTTGGCTGGTGAATGATTGTGGAGAAGGATGTTACATTTGGCTGGTGAATGATTGTGGAGAAACATCTATTACATGAAGACATGGGGGTGAATAGCTCTGGACAGATCTGAATGGAAGATGTTGGAGCAGGCGAGACCTCTTAAATGGCTGGATGGATGGTCATTGTCAGAAAGTTGTCCACGTGTGCTATCAATACTATCATTTGATTTGCGAATCTCTGTTAACTCTAATTGACAAGGACGAGAAATGAGTATTGAAACGTTTGAATAGAGGGTCAAATAGGGTTGCGGTGGCTGAGTGGTTAAGCGCTTGGCTTCCGAACTTGAGGTGTTGGGTTCGAATCTCGACGAAGACTGGTATTTTATATTTTGGGATTTTTAAGGCGCCCTTGAGTCTACCTGGGTACCTGACTTTAGTTGGGGAAAGTAAAAGTGGTTTGTCTATGTGCTGGTTACATTATACCCTACTCGTTAACCGTTGGCCAAAGAAACATATGACCTTAACATCATCTGCCCTTGTAACCGCATGGCCTTAAAAGGAAACTTTACTTTTTAGATGGTTAAATAGCAATATAAGTCTATTTTGCATTTGAAAACTTATTCAGCCATTCTCGGTCAAGTTATCATTGGTCTTTTGCAGTTTTAACTGCAAATCCAAAAAGTTTCAGAAACGTCTCTTTATATTTAGAGCTCATTCGGTAATAAATAAGTATAGTGGAGCTTGAATTTATTATACCTGACAGGAAAGCCAATGCCCATGAGTCTCTAAACAAGTTAAAGTATTTCCCTCCTACGTAGAAATCTGGCACGAATACGGTGACCAATGAGAGCGACGCTATCGGGATGTAGCAGACGGCCACAGCTGTGGCCACGACGATGACCAGTACTGCAGACCTTCTGTCGCGTGTGGAGAGAGACTCTTTAGAAAGGCCGCTTCCGGAGTTCTTCATCCGCCATTTTCTCTGACGCCGAAGCTGCAACACCAGGACGGTCGTCATGACGACGATACAGAACAAGCCAATCATGATCAACAACACATGCAGCATGAAGGTAATCCCTTTCGTCTGCGACCGGTTTCCTCTAAACCCGACTCCCAGCACTGTGGCGTTTCTTTGACCATCATACAGCCACGTTAGGTACACGGTCATGTACTCGGGCACCAGTGTCAGGGTATTCGCGAAGTAAATGAGAACAATGACTAGCTTCGTTCTCGTCGTCGTGATAAACTTTCGAACCGTCAATGGGAACACAATGCAAATGCACCGCTCTATCGTAATATACAACGAGATATAGAGAGTTATTCTGGCCGCGCAGCCCACTGTCCAGCCACCGGTCACATAAAAAACGTAATCAAACATAATAGGCGCCTTGAGCCTCTCGATATAAGGGTTAAAGCAGATGTTGGCCCACTCCACCGAAAGGATCCGCAAAATGTCCGAAATGGCCATTGAGAAGAAACTGATGTTCATGGAGGTGGTCAAGCCTTGGCGGACGAAGACCACCATGTTGATCCCATTGGCCACAAGTCCCAAGAGTCCAATGAAGGTGCAGATGATGACGCTGTTGACCAGGCTGAATATCTCCCAGTGGAAGATGTCCAGATATGGGTCGTTTAAGCTATGGGATATATTCATTGCAGCCATGTCTTGACTAGTGTAATTGGAAGTACATTGACTCAAACCTAAACATCATAAACAATTGTTAAGCCTTATATAAGACGCGTATCTTGTAAACGTAAAGCTCTCATATAGTTATATAATGACCAAAATCCATATTGTACATGGTCTTCTCGGCTGTAAGCCTGAATCCCTGATGTTATCATATATATATATATTAGAATAAACAGATATAAGAATTTGTGTCTACTTGCTATATCTGTTATAAAGGGAGATAATACTCTGAAGAAAAGTGGTTATTAAGATATTGACTGTAAATAGAGTTGTCCTTGACGTGGTCATAGAAGAAAACAACTTTTATTGTCAGTCTACTTAAAAACGATCACAAAACGGTATTTGAAATTTATCTGGCTAATAAAATCTCCGATGAGGTTACCCTGTTCGTATTGCGATACTTTCTGTATAATTTTAAGTTGTTTTCTTAAGTTTTATAAATAAATAATACGTCCAATTATAGACTCGATCTTCACGAATCCATAAGACATTTATATTCTCTGTAATTACATTGACAAAAATAATATATGAACGACCGAGAGTACTGTGAATTATGTTTTACTTGGAATCTCTTTGCTCTAGGCTAGATGTGTCACGGCTAATCGTCGTCTAGGAAAATAAATACAATTATATTTTCTGTGTGTTCTGTAGGCTTCGTCTCTTTTTCTTTCCTTTAATAAAACTATATTTACATAAATATATATCACGTGATACAAATAGCGAAAGATGAATCAATATGTCGCTCAAATGTAATCCGTTTTGATGAGGATTTCAAATAATTGTAGTTAGATTATTAATGGTCAAAATTATTATCCTATTATCGTAGCAAGTCATCAGAAGTTTATATATTTTAACGATACACAAATGTCAATAACTTTATTGTATACGCCATAAATATTTCTATTTTACAATGTACAGATAAGATTGGCTTGAAGTTAGACAAGAAAGTTTAATTATGGCGTGTTATTGATCCCAATTTGGAACTCGGCAGATAAACAAGGGAGGCTACTCAATATTTAATAGGAAAAAAAAGCTGGAACGATTCGTGCACACAGTGAGACAGAGACACATGTCTGCCAGACTTAAGACTTTGAGACAAGAGACAATCAGACACAAGACTGTCAGACTAATGACTGTCAGATAAAATAATCTCAGACCTAACTCTGTGAGACAGAAGACAGAATACAGAGGAATCTCACATATTAGTCAATCCGACTGCTTTAGACTGTTGGACATCAATTCATGCACAAATACTCTTCGAAAAATCGTTTTTGAATAACGGATATTACGAATAAATCAGCTATAGCATAGCAGGTCGAGCTTTCTAAATAAATACCGTAGTTGGCTTCCGTCTAGAAGAAATGAAAGCCTAAGTATCGTTCATCGGCAGAGCGCTCGAAAATTTCTAGTCAATGGTCAAGAATATAAATAGATTGCTGGACAATCCAATATACATTAACTACTGTCCTGAAGGCTTCTATCTTTTCAAAGCTGCGATCCTTGGCTACTTGTTATTACGCAGCGCTCCTACAACGCGATGTTCAATAGTGTGTTTAAGTGATTGCTGGACAATCATTGGTGGACAAGTCGGGAATTATGGCTTTAAAAAGTAGTCACTCGCTCTGAAAAAGAAGACTTGCTGGGTCACTATGGCCACGGGGAAACAAAAAAATCTCCACTATCGCCAGTCAACGACTCAGGTATCTTTTTCAACTGTGCATTATAGAATAGAACTTTGCTGCGTTTATTTTAATGCTAAGTTCAAGTCATTCATTACTGGCTTCGTATTCTCTTTGATCATTTGCTGGAGATTCATCTTCAATAATGCAGTTTTTTTGTAGACCGCGACACTTCGGACAGCAGAAAAAGTGTGCTTAAAACTTAGGGAGTCATAGATGTTCCCTTTGGTATTCCAATATGTCTGAATGCTGAAAGTTGGATGGTAGTAATAGTAGCTCAGGCCTGGACAGTCTCCACCACTGGGAAGTGCGGTCAGGGCGCCCCATGCGCTTCCAGACTCCACGGGCTTTCTGGGACTCGTCCCAGCACTCAAACCACTTTTTGATAGTTATCAGAGCACGATGTAAGCTATCAGCCTGTTCGGTGGGTGGTGTTAGCCCAAGGAGTCTGCAATGGTGTTGCCACTGACACCTGTATGACTCGGTACCCCCTTGCATTGTCATAGGGGTTCCATAGCTTTCATGTTTAATTGAACCTGTGTATTAACATGATAGTGAAACATGGTCCACCTTCTCTTGGCAGGATAAGAGACTACTTTCCACTTCCGGTGTTAAAAGGAGCTTTAAAAACACAAAAATGTCAAGGTAAATTGACCAACGAACAAGACTAAAGAAGAGCAAGGTGACATGATATTTGAACTGTTATTAATAGTTGACGCCTTGGCTGGACTGGGCACAGGTCCGATCTTCACATGACAAATTCAACAGAAGGATTGGAGACTTCAGGCTGTCCACTTTAAGATACACTGATGAATGTAAGCGTGGCTCGTCAAGATTGACATCAACAGATGGTAGAAAAAAAAACATACATGGCAAGCTTAAAGAGGAGTTTAGGGTTGGCCTCTATAGTCTCTAAAGGAGTAACTTTCCCCACATACTTGGGTGTGCCAAAGTGCAGTCTGAATTCAACCAAATTTTAAAAGCTTTGTAAATTATGCTGAAATTCGAAACTCTGGATGGTGTCAGTTTGAGTCAAAGCGTTTCTTTAACACTCGGAAGCATGTGTTTTGTAACTCTTTACTAGCTGACCATTTCAGAGGTCCACCTAAAAACAACCTCGTAGCACCAGGGACTTTGCTCTTAGAGATTAATAAAGATAAATGTTTAGTAAGGCTAAAGTAAAGACACAGGATCCAAGTTTATCGTAAATTGAGAATCCCTTTCAACAGTGTGGTCCCGAAATAGAGCTGAGGTAATTGTGACATTTGTTCTAAAAGTTTTCAAAGAAATAAATTATTTTTTAAAACTAACTTCTAAATGGAAGAGCTTTAAACAGAAGATGCTAAAACTGATGTCACTCAAAGTCTTTGTTTCAATGAGATCCATTAAGTTACTTCTCAAAAAGTTTGAAACTGGGCAGCACAGATGAAGCTAACCAACAAGGAGGGCTTGCTCAATGACAACTCTATAGGGCATAACTATTCCCAAATAGATGAGTGTTGATGAGAAAGATCTAGTCAAGTGACGAGACATTTAAAAAACTTTATTCTAATTCATTGGTCTATTGTTAACAATTGAAAACAATGGTTGGAATAGACTAGTTCTGAAGAGGTCGTCTCTTAAATATTCAGTAGACAAAGTAGATTACATTCCCATCATTGTGACATCTACTTCGCTTGCACTACAAACATTGGTCAAAAAATAAACGGGCTTAGTTGCACTATATAGAATAACTTTGAAACAAAGTTTCTACCATACTCACCATATACTTATTGACTATATATATAGCTCCTCCTTCGTTATCGAAGATGAGGACATTTCTCATTTTCTATGGACTCGAAGATGACTTTAAAATCCAATCCTCGCTTTAAAAAGCCGGCCGCATACGTGGCATGGGTGGGTTAGGTCAGCTGCAGATAGGCCTGCTTCTTCTATCATCTTCTTGGTGGTTCGGCGCTCTTTCACCCTGGCCACTCTTCTTGTTTCAAATCTTGAGACTCCGAGACTCACAGCTTCACGCCATGAAGAGCGATCGAGAGCTAGTGCTTCCCAGCCATAAATGTCGATATCGCATTCCATGAAGGATCATTTGAGATTGTCTTTGTAGCGCTTGTATTGGCCTCCTTGGGAGCGCTTTCCTGCACACAACTGTCCGTATAGAAGTCGTTTGGGCAGGCGATTGTCTGGCATTCGGACTACATGTCCCGCCTATCGAAGTTGGGACCTTTTTTTACTGTCGCATTGATACTGTACATGTTGGACAGCTTTAAGATTTCTGTGTCTGGTATGTGGTCGGACCAACTCCTTAGACAGTGTAGGTGGAAGGAGTTTAGCTTTTTGGTGTGGCGGAAATATAGGGTCCAGGACTCTGATGCATATAGGAGTGACGGGAGAACTACAGCACTGTAGACTTTCAGTTTTGTGGATATGCTGAGTCCTCTCCGTTGCCCTACTTGTCCTTGAAGTCTGCCAAAAGCAGCACTGGCACGAGCAATACGGAAGTCTACCTCATCATTTAGGTTGGCGCTTGCTGATATGGTGCTTCCCAGATAGACAAACTTTTGACGTTTGCTAATTTTTGCCATCTATGAGAATGTCTGGTTCTGTGACAGATTTATTTGGAGAAGGTTGGTGCCGTACTTCTGTCTTTTTTACATTTGTGATGAGGTCAAAATTTCTGCAGGCATTAGCGCCTTGTAATCAGAGAACAAAGTTGCATAGGCTTATCACCTTTATTTTTTATGTGCTTCACGAGATGAGTCGATTACTACTCAAAGTGGACATCAACAACAATGTGTTATAATCCTTGACTGAAAATAATTGTGCTTCTGATTACTGACCTTATGTCCAATGGTCTGTGAATAAAATGAATCCTAATTAATTAGTGACAAACCATTAAGCTAGAAAAAAGACATTTTATTTATTTCACAATGCTGACAATTTTGGATCGGAAAAAAATACTGTCTCTTATTTAGTAATAAATAAATGTTTGTAAATTGTTGGACATGTTTCGGATATTCCTTCAGAGTTGAAGATAATCTGCTTCCTAGTCCAAACCCTACGCAGGACGATGTGGGATGGCAGCGGGCAGGATATGAACCCTAGACCATCGAGACTACTGAACAATAGTCCAGCGCGCATATTGTACGATTAGGCAGCCTCCTTACAATATTATGGATAGTATTATAGCTTTATGATACGTAATATAGAAACACATGATTTCCATTCAAAGAAAAAATTTAATAAAATTCTCAAACACTGTTGTTCGTTATGTTACAGAGACTTAACACTCTGATTCTACATGGAATGAACTATGAAACATATGTACCTTAAGGCGTTACAAAACCAAAGAGACCTCAGCGAATTTACAATACATTTTTTTCTATAAAAAGCCAGTGTAAGATTGTGTTATTAGGAAAGTAACAAAATTAGTATTATTTAATATTTACAATATTCGTATTTATTTTTTGTAAGAGACATTATTGTTAATTTTGTTTTTAAATACATCCATTTTTATGCTGCCTTTTAGTCCGGATTTAAACTCCAGCCAACGGGCTTTGACACTCGGCCACACCCATACGATACATTTAAATATAAAAATAATAATATAATTTGTTGTTATATCAACCGAGGAGACAGTAACAACTAGGATATCGCAAATGTCATGAATCAATACTGTGACTTAATTCGATGTTTCCAGAAACTGGGGTCAGGTCAAAGAAGACGCAAAAACAATCACGTGCTAATTATAATCATCTAATCAGGGACAGAGGTCAGGGGAAAAAATCACATACATCAGTTTCTAGAAGGTCAGAGTTCATAAACTATTTAGAATAGAAGTTTCTGGGATTGTGGGAAATACGATTTTAAAAAAATCTAAATTGTGGGAAAGCTAGTACTCGGGGGTCCTTGCATTTTAATTGGTTCTTATGTTGTACAGAGTTCAAATAGTTGCGGGTCCACTAGTCGAAGTTGATGTTGTACCAATGCGTCGTTTCAGTAATAAGTCTTTTCATTTTAAGTTGTATTAGTAGAAAGTTGAATATTATCAAGATATTGAAGTCAAGTTGGTATTGAATTGAAACTCTACGTCTATGTTTAGTTTGAAGAGGTTTAATAAAGAAGAAAGAAAAGAACACAGACGTTCCTTGAGTTTGTTGTCAAGTTATTTATATACATCTCTGGCAAGAGGATTCTGATTGTGCCATTGTTAATATAAGACGTAAATGATACATATTGTATAGAAAGAATAATAATAATACATCATTGATATAAACAACAGAAATCATCACAGCAGACACCTTCAAGGCCTTTAATATACCCAACAACATTTTCGTTCCCTGTCAGATGGTAGTACTGCTACAGACCTGTTACATCACCAGAGAATAATATCCCAGTTCAGAACTCATCTCAATTGTTACTCTTTTTATGAAAAATTTCAAATGAATTCTAAACTTTCCAAAACAAAGTCTTTTCTTAAAAATAACTAAGATAAATTCTTACGTTCTGTCGACATATTTGATTATTCTGTTTTAAAACGTCATGTTTTCGTCTGGAAAGGGGAGGGGACGGTAGAGTAAAAACGTTAATTCCTAGCTCCAATTAATAATTTCTGATATTGACTGCAATTGGCATTAAAGAATAAGGATGGGGCGACTCGATATAAGAATTTAATTTATAGCATATATAAATTATATTAGTGATTTTTTTTTTAATTTTTGTAATTTCTTAGCATAAATACAAAAAAAAAGTATAGGTTTGTCCGATGGGCGGAAGGCGATTGCATATTTCGCCCCTCCCACCTTGTTACAACCCTTTTTCATTTTATATTAACTAATGATAAATTTGAGATCAGATTTTGTGTGCGACATAATGTACAAATGGGTTAAAACATCAATATGTAGCTTATATTCACAAACTATGATTTCTCGATAAAAATAGGACCGCCCCTCCCCCCACTCAGAGGGCTAGAGTGGGGAGGGCAGTAGAAGCAATCGTCGTCCCCCCCCCCCCCCCACCTCACCGAATCGGCTAAGATACCAGAAGTGTAGCGATATAATATAAAAATTATATAGTAATTCTTTTTTTTTCACAAACTATGATTTCTAAATAAAAGTAGGACCGCCCCCCCCCCCCAATCAAAGGGTTTAGGTGGGAAGGGCAGTAGATGTATTAGCCCCCCCCCCCAACCCACCCAATCGGCTAACATGGAAACGACATAATATAAAGATTGCTTAAAATATCAATTACAAGTTTTAATTACATAGATATTTGATTGATTCTGTTAACAAGCTGTGATTTTTACTAATAAATTGGAACGCCCCCCCACCCCCACTGGAAAGTTCATGGTGGGGGGGAGAACGGGATTGATGCCATCGCCACCTCCCCACCCCACCAAATCAGCTAACATACTAGAGGGGGGACGAGTTAATATTTTTAAAATGTTGAAATATAAATAATTAGTATATATTATAAACAAGACTAATACATTCGTGTACAAGTTGTGTGATTTCTGTACTAAAATGGGGGGAGTGAGGTTGGAATGGAGCTGGTACTTTCCAGAATCCGCCAGTGTTACATACATTGAAATTATAAATAATTTGTAAAGGAAGGAGGCTTATCCATTAAATGTAGAAAATATGTTTAAATCACGCTCTCTCAATAGTTCTTGCTAATGTATGTCTATGAGAGTATCAAGCCTTGCAACAATCCTTTTGGACAATCTTGTCTCTGATAGTCTTGTGTATGGCAGAGTGCGCTAATCGACAAGAGTTTTCATCGTTTTAAAGCATTAAGTAACTTCCCTTGTTTTCGGTTCTAAATTTGGATCAATCGCACGCCATGATTAACTCAATATCAATATCTGAGGCAGTGCGTTTGTGTGCGTGCGTTGGGAGTTTCTGAACTAATTGTGTGTGTCCTGGAAGTAGTACAGTATTGACGACAAGATACGATAATAGATTGGAGGGAAACTTGTTGAAATGTTTACTCCCTTACGGGCTTTCGCTTTTCTACCAGGTATAGTAAACTCATGCTCAAAATGTAATTATTTATGACACAATGAGTTCTATATATATAAAGAGACTTTTATAAACCCTTTCGCTGTCGGTCGGAACCTGCAAATGATAAATAAAGGGTAATTAAAATGGACAGGGATATTCTAAAATTAAAACTCAATACTTTTTTCCTTTCTTGACAGACGTGAGCGATCATGACATTCCTTAGTTCATCGTGACAATCTACAATTGCCGATAAAATTCAGTAAGCGAAAGAAAGAAGAGAACGCAATCTAAGGAAATGTGTTGGTGATGTAATGGAACTTAAAGAAAAAAGAGATGAATAAAATAGACTTCATAAACAATGTCTTAGACGCTGTAGAGAAAGATCTCTGGTACCAACTAAGGAATATAATTGATTTGTGCTAGAAGCGATAGAGATCACTCTTATCTTATATGATGCAGACGTTACTTCAAAAAAGAAGATGATCACGTCCTACGCGTCATGCATTTAGTCATGCATATTAACCGCCAAGTCACTGGTTTTCCTAACTAGTTCAGGCAACCCATTCCATGCTCTAAAAGCGCTAGGGAAGAAGGAGCTTTTGTACACATTTTTCCTAGCATATGGAACGAGGAATGTGCCTTTATCTTTGTGTCTTT
This sequence comes from Biomphalaria glabrata, assembly GCF_947242115.1. NCBI lineage: Eukaryota > Metazoa > Mollusca > Gastropoda > Planorbidae > Biomphalaria > Biomphalaria glabrata. Next base: position 9,805,477 of record NC_074717.1, on the reverse strand, counting down.
CAGAGTATTTTATTAATTTTTGTTTTTGAATTTGAAGATTATGGTTCAGTGTTTTATGTTGATTTGATTCTACAGTTCTTAAATAATAGTTTTGTCTCTCTCTCTTTTACCCCACTCTCTTTCTCTCTCCTCTCTCTTTTTCTCTCTATCTCTATTTCTCTCATTATTTCCACATATGATCGCTATCAGCTACGCCGTCATCTTCTCTCCCCTCTTTACCCGGCATCCCTTTCTCCGCCCATCATTTTTTTGTTTTAAACTTCCGGTCGCCATTTTTAGTTCCGGTGACCACGTGGTATCCATTTAAAGAACCTTCTTCCGGCTCCCCACCTGCCAACTCCCTAAGCGAAGCTCTACATTCACTCCAGTACCACAGTCGAGACGACTGCCGAAGCGAATTGAGGCATCTGCCTTAAGATGGTTCACTTTGGCGGGCTGTTAGTGTAGCAATGTGCGGGCACTGCTCTTTCATCGACTTGAATGTAAAACAAGATTCACAGTAGCCCAGGCCCACGTATTTACTTATGAGCGAAACCAAATTTTGTCAGGTGGGGATCATTGAGACAATAACTGGAGGACTAGAAGTTGAATAGAGTCTACTCTTAATGGTAAAATATAGAAGTATACTTCAAGTTAAAAAAGTATAATCCAGTACGAATGTAAACCTCTGTTTTATAATTTAATATCTATATATATATATATATATATATCTTCATGGCTCAAGAGTTTGGACATCGGGTAAAGGAAAGATCATTCGTTTATTTCTCAAATCGGACGGACTAGAGTTACCCTACGAAAAAAAAAGAGGGGGGGGAGAACAAAATAGCAGGGCCGGACATAACCGTTGTGACCAAGAAGTCATGGAAAGATCACTCTTTTTATGTCTACCCCTCGTAGCTTTAGTCTCGAATGCATAATGCCGTTATTACTTATCGCGCGTAGGATTGGCGTTTTCCATATTGAATGACACCACAAAATGGCAATTTTTGTCTATATATTTTGAGATTTGTATAAGTTTTCAAAAGATTTTTAATAAAATCCGGAGATTTCCATGGATTTTCGTATATTTTGCAATTTCAGGAGATTTCAAGGAGCTCCTGGTAAATCAGGAGGCTGCGGGAAATCTGTAATAAGTTATAAAATGGCTTAATTTAATAATTTAAGCCTAGGACTAGCGCGGGTCCTTTGAAAGTGTGGGGTCCACTGCGGTCGCATAGGTTGCAGTTGCCTAAGGCCGGCCCTGCAAAATAGCGGCGTATGCTTGAAGAGTCAACTAGTAAACAATATTTTATTTGTGTTTTTCTTGTTGTACTAGATACATTTTCATGGTGTCTGTTTGACTTTGTTCTCTCTACAACACAGTCACACAACCACACACAGCAACTAACAGGAAGAGATCTTTGACTCACTGTTACAGCATGGGATAGCAACGAACTTTTATACATTAACTACAAACCTTTATATAGATTGTGACTGAATGTTTCTCGCACATTTCTCATTCAAATGTCAGGACTCATGTGCTCTAACAATCTATTGGCTTACCAACTCATTAGTCCAGCCAGGCTGTCCTGAATGGTCACCCCCTCCTACGGGTCACTAAGGTCAGACAGTATACACAGCCTGCATGTCCGTCACCAATACTATTAAGACATCATGTCGTACGTGCACAAGCAACTTTGTTTAAAATCAGAATAAGACTTTTATCAGAATAAGATTTTCATCAGAATAAGACTTTTATCAGAATAAGATTTTCATCAGAATAAGACTTTTATCAGAATAAGTCGTTTATCAGAATAAGACTTTTATCAGAATAAGATTTGCACCAGAATAAGACTTTCACCAGAATAAGACTTTCATCAGAATAAGACTTTTATCAGAATAAGACTTTCGAAGTATGTTTCATAATTTGAGAACCAAAGAACTTTTCAAATATGTAAAAAGTCATCATATTGGGAAGGAGTGTGTAAAAGGGATGGGCTAGTTCTTGACTTCTGGATTTGATAAATTAAGTAAAGTTACCCTTTGACACCTTTCGCTATGTGGCCCAATGTTATTGAGGGTGTCATGTGGTCAGCACAACAACCAACCGCCTTTACTTTTGTCCAACTTATGTCATTGGCATGATTAGAGCTGGGAGGACTCAGAGGCGTCTTAAAAATCCCGAAATTAAAAATCACATACCTCACCAGGATTCGAATCCTTCGGTTCAGAAGGCAAGTGCTTTATCGCTCAGCCACAGCGCCACCCTTGCATTAGATACGAAGCAAGACACAAAATTAGAAAAAAAAATGTTGTAACAACTGAATATTGAGGAGTTGAGAATGACAGAGAGAAGAGTGAGAGAGAGAGTTAAAGGGAGACAGAGTGATATAAAGAGGGTCTGAGGGAGGGTTTAAGATAGAGAAGGATCGAGAGAGAGAATTATGGTTGTAACTGAAGGAGAGTTAGAAAGAGAGGGATACAGAGAGAGTGTGATAAGGAGGTAAGAGAGCGTGGGAGTGATTGAGAGAGAATGAGAGGAAGAGTTAAATAGGGAAAGAGTGAAAGAGTGGGAGAGAGAATTATTAGGAGAAAAGGGAGAGAAAAAATATTCAGCGAGTGACTAAGACAAAGGAGATATATATATATATATATATATATATATATATATATATATATATATATAAGAGAATGGGAGAGAGAGAAAAGTTTAAAGGATATACGGAGAGAGAGTGATAAAGGAGAGAGAGATATATAAAGGAGAGAGATAAAGAAGAGCGAGAGATAAAGGAGAGCGAGAGATAAAGGAGAGAGATAAAGGAGAGAGAGAGAAAAAGTCGTAGAGAAAGTAAGCGATGGCGTGAGAGACATTTGGGCAATTAAAGGATGAAGAATTACGAGAACGAGAGAGAGAGAGAGAAAGTGGATGAAAGAGAATTAGAGATAGCTCATGGGAGTGAAGAAAAGAGCGATTGAGAGCTAGAGAATGTGGTTTATTGTTAGAGAGAGAGAGAGGGTGTGAGTAAGAGAGAGAGAGAGAGAGAGAGAAAGGATGAATGATTAGAAAGATGAACCAATGGACTCCACTCTTGTTCCTCACTTTTTCATTAATTCAATTACATCTTACAATTCTCAGCACTGCCTCCACTCTGTTCTCAGGTGCAAGGAATACCTGCGGCTTCCCAGACTCCCCTCGCCACTGAACGCTAATGTGTCGGTCACGGTCATAAGTCGAATAATGATCGTCCGCTAACCTCAACTGGAAGGCGGTTGTCCTCCCGTGGATTATTTACTCATTAGCACTAATTGAGGCTGCGGTTGAATTTTTTTCCCCCTCCTTTGTTTTGTCTCGCTCGCCGGAAGCCGAAGAAACTCCATCTTGTATCGGTAACAGTTCGTTCTTCTTTGTTTCAAGCCAAATATTTTTCTTAGCGATTTGACTTCACCGTGAGGGCAATTAAATATTTCACTGGAAATACTTGGAAAAAAAAACTTAATCTAATAAACGGAATTTTCTTTTAATTATTACAACTTTAAAAGTTATCTCAATTAATAGAGCCAAAGTGGGTTTTTCTTTTATTATAAATTTTTATTTTTAGGAAGAAAGGGAAACATTTTTTTCCTTCATTTAAAGTTTTCTTTTATGAGACAGAGACATGGGGAAGATCAGAGTTCATTGATTTTAGCTGTCAGGGTGTTGTGTGGTCAGTACAGTGACTCGCCCAGTTGAATCGCACTAACAAATTTTGTGTCCATGGCTTTGACATAGGTTTTAGCTACTAGGTTTTGGGATTAGGTTTTTGAGACATGATTTTCTGAAATGCGGTTTTGGTGAATATATTTTGAGGAAAAGGTTTGGGAAAATTTGTATTATAGTTTAGTTCTGGGGAATAGTTTCTGTGTCCTATGCTTTAGAGCATATGTTTCTGTAATAGGGTTTTGGTAATAATGTTTCACGAATAGGCTCGGGGGGAAATTGGTTTTAGGAAAAATGTTTAGAGGAATAGGGTTAGGGGGATTAGATTGGGGATTTGGTTAGAGAGGATATGTTAGGAAATAGGGTTGAGTAAGGTAGCAATATAACTTTTTAATCAAGCTCATGGTGAAATAAAATCTCTCTTCACTTGACAGAGAATCAAACCTCAAACATCTGTTTTGGCAGCCAAGTTTTCTACTTCTAAAACCACTAACGTAACGTTGTTACTTTGCGATTTGTTAAAAAAAAAAATTCGTTTTTCGCTGATCAATTAAAATGAATCTGTTGACTCTGGCTAACAGAATGTCAATCAAAGCCCCTTCCTAAATGAACTTACAAACATCACTGTCAAAAGATGGCATAACTCTTGAATATCCCTGGAAATTGAGACTAGATAAATAGAACTTTTATACGTATAGTCTTCAATCTAACTCCAATTATTTTTGGCATGAAATGAATCTGTTACATTAAAAAATCCAGTGAAATGGAATTTTAATTTGTCCTTTTTTGCAGCAAAAAAGCAGAAACTCTAGTTAATAAAATGTCAGAATTGGGATTAAATTTAAATGTTGTTTCAGAGTATAAGTACCTTTCGTCTTAAGCCTAGAAAAACTACATGATGAAGATATGATTGCATTTTAAATGTTTGTATGAAAATGCTGCGCTGACCCAAACTGGCTCAAGGAACTAAAAAAAAGTAAATAACCCCTTTCAGACCTTGCGATCTATAAGGCTGATAAATTTAAGGTCATCTGTTTCTATGGCCGTTGGTGTCACTTTCCTTAAATATTGTCCGGTACGCATTAGAGTTAGGTGGACCCATAAAAATTCTCAAATTAGAAATCCCAATCTTCACGAAGATTCAAATCCGGGACCCCTCCGTTCAGAAATCAAGCGTTTTACCACTCAACCCAACCCCCCTGGGCGACTGACTAGGGTGTATTAATTTCATTTATTTTTTCAAGAAAACCTATAAGATTTATGGTTTGATAGCCTTTCATTTTTCCAAAGTGAACAACGGATCATCGTGACTGTTTAATACACGACTTTAATTCGTTCCCCATAATAGACTTTCAAGATGAGTTTTGTTTTAAGAATTGTATCAGAGCAGACCTCTTTCAAGTTCTGCTAAAACCTTCATAGCCTTCAGACTCTCTCTTGGTTATGTCAGAAGAAAACACTGAAATTTAATGCTCTTTTAGCCGATGAATTCTAGTATCTCTGATCTATGTTTCTATGGCCCACGGCTAACGATAGTATCATGTGGCCAGCACAACGACCAACAGCCTTTACTTTTCTCCAACTAATGTCAGGTACCCATTAGAGCTGGGTGGACTCAGATCCAAAGATTTCAGAATTAAAAATCCTAGCCTTCACCAAGATTCAAACCCTTGACCCAAGGTTTGGAAGCCACCGCGCTTCTGATACTCGTTGAAATAGCTACAATGGAACGACTGGCGGAATAGCAATGACGACACAGTTGTATTCCTTTCATTCTATACCACCTACCTAAATTCCTCAATACGTTACTGTTGACTCTGACTACACTTTGGCCACTTTGTAGGATATCTAGATTATTGTAGATTTAGCATTTACAACATTTTGTGTCATACATGATCCCGGAATTAAAAATACCAGTCTTCACCAGGATTCGAACCCGGGACCTCGGTACGGAAGTCAAGCGCTTTATCGCTCAGCCACCGCACGTCCTAAAGAGTATTACACCACAGCCCAAACATACCGCATGATGGCAGGGGATGACAGCCAGCATGATTCGATCCCGGGACAATTGAGAAGACAGTCCTTAACTCATACCATTCGACCAGAGAGCCCATAAGCGTACCGCTAAGCCACCGCGCCTCCTGAAGGCTATTTCACCATAGCCCAAGCCTACCGCACAACGGCTGGAAATGTCTGCGAGCGTGATTTGAACTCGAGACAATTGAGTAGACAGTCCTGAACGCATTCCATCCGACCAGGGAGCCCTTCAGCTTAAAACGATAACAATAAAGATCTTACTCTTCTTTAATAAGAACAGTCCTGGTCTAATGGTATTGTTTTGTTGATGTTCTGAGACCTTCATGTGGATGTATTTTACTTTTACCCTCGTCAAGTTCCCCGGGAGTGTTTCTAGCATTAGTTCGCTTTTAGGACATTCCAACTCTCCCCTCTTCTTTGTTTTCCCTACGCGCATCCACTTTCGTTTCGAGATGGGTGACAACACTGTGACTGCGCTACTTTCGGGAATTCCCATTTAGAGCTATTTAGACTAGGAAACTTGCTTTTAGAGAAGCTTGCTCGAGTCAGCGACATGCCAAGCATCTTTCCTATTTGGTATGTGCTGGAAGCCGTGGGACCAAGTTCAGATCGAGTGAGTCTTGTTAATGAGAATCCCAACTTATCAGACCATTGCTTTCACATTTGTCACTAGCCAAACGTGAGAACCTGTGGATACATTAGTGAAAGCTATAGATCAGGGAAGCCTAAACTAGGGCCCGCGCAGTGGCGTAGCTAGAGGTTTGGCGCCCGGGGGTTTGATCTTTTCAAGGGCCACTAAATTTGGACGTTAGACTTCATGACATGAGATGTTGGCATAATATTTAATGTAAATTGGACCCCCGCCTCCTACACCCTAAATACGCCACTTGGCACGCGGTCAACATCCTGCCCCCTCGCGAAATCTCTACCAGCAGTTGGCTACGTAAATGAGTCCTCATAGTCTTGGTCCCATTAAACTCAACAAAACTAAATGCGAAAACTAATTTTAATTTGGGTTTTGAAGATTTGGATACAAGATCTACATTGGGAAATAGAATAGTCAAATTGGACTTACATAGTTTGAAAAAAAAAATTCAGATCGTATAGACAACTTATCTAAGACTCTTACAGCCACTAGCGTCTGTAAAATTGAGCTCGCTTTTTCCCAATGATTCTATCAAGTACAACTGCGATGTGTCTGGTCAAAAGTTTGAGCTCGTTCTTTCTCCCACACTCTATTCTCAGATCAAACTGAAACTTTAAACAATTATTCATTGTACCTACCAAAACACGAATCAATAAAAAAAATTAAAGTAACCAATAAGTCAATAAAATATAGGTTATTAATTATTTTGATATAAAAAAGAGAAAAAACTTCTACATTATTGAGATATATCATTAGGTGTGGAGCACTTCTCCTAAGATAATTTTTTTTTAAAGAATTATTTTGTTTGCCCTCTCGTCTCTGGGCCTGTTAATGGCTGTACTTCTGACAGTGTCGATGGAAGGTCAAGGCCAGTCATGACATAACTCTTGTTCCCTGTTGTCACTCTGTCACTCATAACTCAAGCTTCTTCTCGCGCACAGACAAATTAAGAAAAAAATATTTAAAAAAAAAAAACCGCGGGATTTATTTATTTGCTTTTAATTGGGGTGATACCTTCTCAGCTTCTCAAGATCTTCACCCTGAAATCATTTCCGTTAATTCACGCTTTCCCCCCGACCGCGTTTTTTTTTCTCCTTCTCCTAATCTTTCTCCTTACTTTCTCCAGATTTTTTTATTTTTTATTTTCATTTTTATTTTTTTGGCCATTAAGATGAAAAACTAAGAAAAAGAAAAAAATGACGAGAGAAGGTTAGGTAACCCCAACACCCCACCCCTTTTTTTTTTCCTCCTCATCAAGAAATGCATGTGTCACATGCGAGGGTATGTGTGTTTATATACGTGGCCGATCACGTGTGTGTGTGTGAAAGAGAGAAAGAGAGAGAGAAAGAATGAATGAGCACTTTCATTCGACAGAAGACAAAAAAAAAAAAAAGCCCGACTTGCTCGTGAGGCCAGGTGTTCCAAACCTTCGGCTGCCAGGACGAGCTTTAAGGATTGATGATGGAAACTCCCGCCTTTCGTGCCATGACGGGATGCCATCGTGTTAAGTTACCCACACACTCTTAGAACTATTGCGTAGGGGCCAGGGCCGCTTCCAGAGGCTTGTCATTCCAGAGAGGCCCGAAGACACGTGCTTATAATTCATAATTTTGATCGCCAGTGTCTCTTTTTTCTTTTTTTTTCCCTTTCCTAATGTTCTTTCTAGTAATACCATAGACAGCTTGAGTTAGAGTGTTTGTTTTTTTTTGGACACTCGCAAGCTGTTAAAAGCTCTTTTAAATCTTGATGTCCACATCTAGGGTAAAGAATTCAGATTTCTTCAAATATTTACATTTATCTAAATCGAAACTGAAAATTGAACTCCACTAGACGTTTAGAAGTGTTGGCCAAGTCATTTATTAATACATGAAATATATCGGCCAATTCGTTTATTAATATTTAGTTCTATATCACTTTGCGACTTCGGCCAATGCGTTTATAAAATCCAGTCTTTATCAATTTTTCACTTTGGACACTTTGTTTATGAATAATCAGTCTATAGTCTATATACATTTTCGTCTTTGGCCTGGATTTGGCCAATTAGTTTATTGATATCTAGTTTCATTTTTTTTACTTTGACTGATTCGTTAATTAATATCAATTTTCGACTAGGCCAAATTATTCGTTTATAAATGTCTTGTCTATATCAGTCTACATTCATGTTTCCACTATTGGCCGAGTTTGCAGCCTAGTTTAGTCATTCAGTCTACATCAAGATATAGATCTATGTGTACAGTGATTAATCTCTTTTTAGCGGCCCCCGAAAGAGGAAAAGACGCTATTAGTTTTGTGTGAAATGTCTGTCCGTCTGTTCGTCTGTCCGTCTGTCCCGTTTAGATCTCGTAAACTAGAAAAGATATTGAAAATCCGACATCACAATATTTTAGACCATTCAAAGTTCTGATGGAACGGATACTTTTTTTTTTATGAAGGCGAAAAATCTAATTTTTAAAATCAGTTATCCAAGCAGTTTTTTAAAGAAAAAAAAAGCTAATTAGTATGCATTATAAATAAGACCTAGTTTAAAACAAATAGTAATCTTGTAAACTTCATTTTCCTAACTTTTTTTTTTGATGCGGAATTTTTTTTTTTTTTTTTTTTTTTTATTGAGGATTCGAATAAGAGATTGAGCCTTTTCAAAACAATTAGATCAATTATAATCAATTATAAGACATCAGTTAGGCCAGGGGAGGTGCGGTGGCTGAGGGGTAAAGCGCTTGGCTTCCGAACTGGGGGTCCCGCGTTCGAATCCTGGAGAAGACTGGGATTTTCAACTTTGGAATCTTTGGGCGCCTCTGAGTCCACTCAGCTCTAATGGGTACCTGACATTAGTTGGAGAAAAGTAAAGGCGGTTGTTCGTTGTGCTGGCTACATGACACCCTCGTTAACCGTAGACCACAAAAACAGATGAACTTTACATCATCTGCGCAATACACCACAAGGTCAGAAAGGGGAACCAGTTAGGCCAGGTTCACATCTTACGTTGCATTCACTTGCACCTATCCGTCGATCTGCTGGACCGTTGGGGCACTACACAAGATCTGTTAAACTTTTTTCTCCATTCTTATCTCTCATTTTTCTTTGATATAATTTCATTTGGATGTTCTTTCTGAAAATATTGAAGCCTGCCTAGGTGGACCACTTCGGGGGCCGATTTTGAGTTTGTGTTTCCACACAAACTGTCTTTTGTAACCTTGTTTTGTTTGTTTTTACTTTATCGATGTTTTTTTTTTCTAAACGGTTTGTTAATGAATAATGAACATAATGTGTTACTTCATCCCACTTTCGGCCGGAGTGTTACAAGATTATCTGTCGTCATCGAGAAGTTCATAGAAGTCTAATAATAAAGCGCTGGTTTTCGGTGTGTGTGTTTCGTGTGTGAATGTTGTTCTTATTTGCATCTATATTGTTATTGTACAGTAGTTATGCTGAGGTTGTCAATTGTTGTCAAACTGAATTTTCATTTGATTGGATCAATAACAATTCTTATCTTATCTTCAGATCTAATGTTTATCTTTACAGACAAATGAGATATATTGAAAATAACTATATATCTAATGCATATCTAGTGGTAATTGCCTATTCAGGTGAAATGCACTTCGGACTCTTATCACGATGGTGTCAAGTTCGAATTCTGCTTGCTGAATTCTCATGCCTAATGATTATGCCCACAGATCTAATGACTATGCCCACAGCTCTAATGACTATACCTACAGATCTAATGACTATACCTACAGATCTAATGACTATGACAACAGATCTAATGACTATACCTACAGATATAATGGCTATACCTACAGATCTAATGACTATATCTACAGATCTAATGAATATACCTACAGATATAATGGCTATATCTACAGATCTAATGACTGTACCTACAGATCTAATGTCTATATCTTCAGATATAATGGCTATATCTACAGATCTAATGACTATACCTACAGATCTAATGACAATACCTACAGATCTAATGACTATATCTACAGATCTAATGGCTATATCTACAGATCTAATGACTATACCTACAGATCTAATGTCTATATCTTCAGATATAATGGCTATATCTACAGATCTAATGACTATACCTACAGATCTAATGGCTATATCTAAAAATCTAACTTGCTGTATCCTGCTTGCTGGCGTCTGATGTCTAATGACTATACCTACAGATCTAATGACCATATCTACAGATCTAATGACCATATCTACAGATCTAATGACTATATCTAGATATCTAATGAGTATATGTACAAATCTGACTATATCTACAAATCTTATAACCAAATCGTCAGGTCTGCTGACAATATCTACAGATCTAAAGATAATATCTACTAATCTTGTAACTAAATAAGCAGGTCTAAGGAGAATAGGCATTTGTCTATATATCGAGAGTCTTTAGTTAATAAAGTTCTAATCAATATTCCTACAGATCAATTGAAAACATCATCAAACTATTGCAAGACGTGGTCTTAACAGTGCCAATATGCAACATAGCCATAGCAATGATCTTGTACACATGTACTGTATCTATAAACATACATTAATCTTTCTAATCTACTAGACCAGTGATGCCCAAAATACGGCCCGCGGGCCACATCCGGCCGGCGACGTGGTTCTATCCGGCCCGGCGACACGTCGGCACAAAGTGTAAAACGTACCTCCCCCTTTTTTTTCAGAAGAAAAAAAAAGGTTTTTGAATGTATCTTACCTACGTTAGGGCAGGGGTCGGCAACCTTTTGAGTCGGAAGAGCCAAAAATTACAATTTACAAATTTCAAAGTTTTTAAAGAGCCACATTTTTATTTTCTTCAAAACATAAATAGTACTCGATGGCTTTGCACGGTTTTAGAAAGTTTGGATACATTAGGCTCATAACTTGTTTTTAGTTTCAAACACTGCTCTAAATTTTCATTTGTTAGTTGGCTTCTTACTTTACTTTTAATTATATTAATGCAAGATAACACTTGCTCGCACGAATATGTCAATCTGATGAGAGACAGCTTTCCAAATGCAAACTTCTTTAACTCGCTTTGGCAATATGGAGGACTGTTCCATGCTTCGAATATAAGTGCCTCAACTCGCGGCATTTATTTAAAAGCTTATCATTTTTTTACGTACATACATCTCTGGAGCTCTAACTCTTCCAACTTGACTTTCAACTCTGTAAATTTCCCACTCCACAAAGTTTTACTTTCTAAATCAATCAATTGCATGTTTGAAGATCCAGTATCAATTTCAAATGGATCAATGTGGACTTCGTTACTATTTGTGTTGAGAGGGTTTACTCTGAATGCCTGAATGGTTTTGTCGTTTTTGGTTGTTCAAACTGTCAACAAATTCATCTTTAATTTTATCCTCAACATAGGCTGGGTTCCCCTTTCCTTACAGTTTTAGACTCAGCTCATTTAACTTCTCTGTTATATCAACCAAAAAGTAAAATTTTTGCTACCATTTGTCGTTCTCTAATTCTTTGTCATTTAGAAATGTACTTATTTCATTCAAGCACAAAGCAAAAAGTTTCAACACCTTACTTTGGAAAGTCATCGCATTTTATTGTAAATTACAAGGTCGGAATACTGAGTCTCCATTTCGTTTAAGAACACTTTAAACTGTCGATGGTAGATTGCTTTTGGCAAGATGCTGTTGATTAATCCTGATTACCAAATTCATGACCTCAACTATTTCGGCCGGAAATGTTTGGGCACAAAGCGCTTCTTGGTGCATTTTGCATTGAAACGTAAGAATTTCAAGATTTATTTTGCTTGGATGAATCGTTGTTGCACTTTTATTTTATCAGTCATACTTCTGGCTCCATCAGTTGCTAATGAAAAGATTTTATTTAAATCGATATTATTGTCTTCAAGGTATTTTTGCAAGGCATTCACTCTATTTTCCTCTCTAGTTTGTGACGAGAGCGGTAGCAATCCTAGAAGTTCTTCTTTTAGACCTTGGGAAGACATATATTTGACAAAAAAAGGCAACTTGTGACTCATTTATAGCAAGTGATAAGACAGAAAAAAAAACTGAATATCTTTCATCTGCAAATATGGTACATTTCAAGACATGGGGGAGGGCTGAGCTGAAAAGCGAGTACGATTGGCTGAGAGATAGAATAGGTGCCTAATCCTCGTTAATCGATTCAGAACGATTAAATTTTTTTAAAGTTTAAAATAAATCATATTTGCGTATGGAACTAAAGAGCCGCAGCTTAACATCCAAAGAGCCGCATGTGGCTCGCGAGCCGCAGGTTGCCGACCCCTGCGTTAGGGCACTCACATTCTCTCTGATGGATTGGTAGAATTGGTACTATAACCTTAAAAATGTGTAAGTTTATGAATGAGAGAGCCGAAGAAACTACAAGTGTACTCTGAATTTATAATCTACCAGGAAAAGTAAACGGATCTTTACTTTTTTTCGTGGAACATGGTAATAAGTCCTGTTTAGCCAAAATATTTTATTTGTAAAAAAAAATGAACAAGAAATAAACACTATGACACAAATATGACGGCATTCTTTGTTTCAGCAGCCTAGACATAGGCAGATAGATGGGACTATTTAGCTAAAAGAGACAAAGAGAATGAGTCGTTGGTAAAGCTAGTTCCAAGTTGCTCACATTTTAAGTAGAGAAATGAAGCCCATTTCCGACGTTTGAAAACAGATAATTTTCAGATATCTCATTAATTAATGTAAATACTAGATCCACAGGTTTCTAAAAATAAATGTTTCAGGTCAATTTTATTTCGTTTTTTGTAACTTTTCGGTGATGTGGCCCGCGACATGAGTGTTGGAAATTAAAATGGCCTTAGGTTGGGCATCGCTGTATTAGACTTTTATTCTCCCCCCCCCCCTTTTTTTCACTACCTAATCTAGACTGCCCAAAGGAACAAGAAAAAACGGCAATCTCGCTAAACTACCGCTCACGTCACGTGTCATTCGTGACATTGTTCCGTACCGCAAGTCTTGTCGGAGATCCTTTTTTTAAAAAAAAAAAAGAATACAACTAGTGAGTTACACCTGAACTCCGTTGACTCCAAAAATTTGAGATGTTTTCTGGGATAGAAAGTTAGACTGGAAAGCTAGGGAGAGTTACAAAGTAGTGTTAGGGGCGCGGGGGTAGGCTGGGGAGGGCGGGGGGATGTAGGAAGGGATGAGAAGGAATAACTAATGGAACAGCTGCCAATAAGAACGTCTTGAAACACACACAAAAAATGGCATTGCCAAAAGTAAGGTCTAGTTTTTTTTTAAGTGAAACTAAGGCGGTGCGTGCCGTCAGGTATTTCATTAACGCTCAGGGCGCTATCCATCAATCCATGCATCGCACCCGTCATGCATTCATTCATCCATCCATACAGCCATCCATCCATTCCTATGTCATTCTGTCTGTCTACATCAATTTTGTTCGCACTGAACTTTGTACTTTTTCACTTAACCTCTCTCTCTTTTTCTCTTTCGCTCTTTTCTTTTAACTTTCTCTTTCCACCACGTTCTCTTTTTCTCTCTATTTTTGATCCTCTCTTTTTCTATCACTTTGTTCTTTCAATTCTTTCAATTCTCACTAAAAATATTTTCTCTCTCTCCATCTACCTATCTATCTCTCTCAATTTTATTCTTTTTTTAATTTCTTTTTAGTCTCTTTCTCTCTCTCTCTATCTTGCTTTCAATCTATTTATCTTTCTTTTTTTTTTTTTTTACTTTTTCTCTCTCTCTCTCTCTCTCTTTCTTTGCGTATAGTTTTTTACTTTTTTTTGTGTGTTTCTCTGTCAAATTTTTTTTTCTCATTCTATTTCCCTATCACTTTCTCTATTTTTTTAAATATTCTATTTATCTCTCTCTATCGTTTAATATCTTTTTCTCGACTTTCATTTTCTCTCTTTTCTCTTTTCTCACTTTCTTTTGCCCTTTCTTTCTGTTTCTTTCTTATTTACTTTTCCCCTTTTTTAAATCTTTTTATCTTTTCTCTTTTTCTTACGTAAGATAAGATAGATAAGATAATTTTTATTGATCCCATCAAGTGGAAATTTAGTTTGACAACAATTGACAACCCAAAAGAAGATGCACGATTTGTTTACCCGCTAACCCGTTAACCCTGGAAAACTTTTTTTAATAAAAGCTTCAAAACTTGTATAATTAAAAATACATGTACCAAAGAAAAAATGCTATTCATCAAAATGTACGACAATTCGACTGCATTGTCGAAATCTTCTGTCAGCGAGAAGGCTAGTAGAACGGGCAGGTTTGGACCTCGGAACCATCACGGCCACACTTCAAGGAGCATAACGCACCGCCTCGATTTGGACAATGATTCGCCAAAAATGTACAAAGGGTTTCCATAAATTTGATCTCAATGTCGTGGAGGCGGAGGGGCGCGCAATGGGGGGTGGGGGGTCTTAATTTCCGTTTTGAAACCCTCAACCCTGTAAAGATGACCGCGCAAGAAAACATGACGTCCTAAAGTGGAGAGCGGTATCTCAAGTGAATTGATCGACTACAAGAACATGTTCCTTGAACCAGCACTTCAGTCAGTCAGATACAAGTTCAGATCTGAACAAAACAATGACTTGCCTTCAGTTCAACTTTGGGTTGCTTGAATCAGACGAATCTACAAAGAAATGCGCATATACTATTATTAAGAATTCCAAAAAAAGACTGCTTTTACTATTCAATACAAAGCCTGACACACGAGATCAGTGTTTCCCAAAGTTTTAACCCATGTGTACCCCTTTTATTACTTTTGTAATGCTGAGTACCGCTAGGCCCCCTCCCTCCAAACCAAAACACTTTAATTTATTAACAGAACATAATAAATGGGTACAGAACATAATAAATGGGTACAGAACATAATAAATGGGTACAGAACATAATAAATGGGTACAGAACATAATAAATGGGTACAGAACATAATAAATGGGTACAGAACATAATAAATGGGTACAGAACATAATAAATGGGTACAGAACATAATAAATGGGTACAGAACATAATAAATGGGTACAGAACATAATAAATGGGTACAGAACATACTAAATGGGTACAGAACATAATAAATGGCTACAGAACATACTAAATGGGTACAGAACATAATAAATGGGTACAGAACATAATAAATGGGTACAGAACATAATAAATGGGTACAGAACATAATAAATGGGTACAGAACATAATAAATGGGTACAGAACATACTAAATGGGTACAGAACATACTAAATGGGTACAGAACATACTAAATGGGTGCAGAACATACTAAATGGGTACAGAACATACTAAATGGGTACAGAACATACTAAATGGGTACAGAACATACTAAATGGGTACAGAACATACTAAATGGGTACAGAACATACTAAATGGGTACAGAACATACTAAATGGGTACAGAACATAATAAATGGGTACAGAACATAATAAATGGGTACAGAACATAATAAATGGGTACAGAACATAATAAATGGGTACAGAACATAATAAATGGGTACAGAACATAATAAATGGGTACAGAACATACTAAATGGGTACAGAACATAATAAATGGCTACAGAACATACTAAATGGGTACAGAACATAATAAATGGGTACAGAACATAATAAATGGGTACAGAACATAATAAATGGGTACAGAACATAATAAATGGGTACAGAACATACTAAATGGGTACAGAACATACTAAATGGGTACAGAACATAATAAATGGGTACAGAACATACTAAATGGGTACAGAACATACTAAATGGGTACAGAACATACTAAATGGGTACAGAACATAATAAATGGGTACAGAACATACTAAATGGGTACAGAACATACTAAATGGGTACAGAACATACTAAATGGGTACAGAACATACTAAATGGGTACAGAACATAATAAATGGGTACAGAACATAATAAATGGGTACAGAACATAATAAATGGGTACAGAACATAATAAATGGGTACAGAACATAATAAATGGGTACAGAACATAATAAATGGGTACAGAACATAATAAATGGGTACAGAACATAATAAATGGGTACAGAACATACTAAATGGGTACAGAACATAATAAATGGCTACAGAACATACTAAATGGGTACAGAACATAATAAATGGGTACAGAACATAATAAATGGGTACAGAACATAATAAATGGGTACAGAACATAATAAATGGGTACAGAACATAATAAATGGGTACAGAACATACTACATGGGTACAGAACATACTAAATGGGTACAGAACATACTAAATGGGTGCAGAACATACTAAATGGGTACAGAACATACTAAATGGGTACAGAACATACTAAATGGGTACAGAACATACTAAATGGGTACAGAACATACTAAATGGGTACAGAACATACTAAATGGGTACAGAACATACTAAATGGGTACAGAACATAATAAATGGGTACAGAACATAATAAATGGGTACAGAACATAATAAATGGGTACAGAACATAATAAATGGGTACAGAACATAATAAATGGGTACAGAACATAATAAATGGGTACAGAACATACTAAATGGGTACAGAACATACTAAATGGCTACAGAACATACTAAATGGGTACAGAACATAATAAATGGGTACAGAACATAATAAATGGGTACAGAACATAATAAATGGGTACAGAACATAATAAATGGGTACAGAACATAATAAATGGGTACAGAACATACTAAATGGGTACAGAACATACTAAATGGGTACAGAACATAATAAATGGGTACAGAACATACTAAATGGGTACAGAACATACTAAATGGGTACAGAACATACTAAATGGGTACAGAACATAATAAATGGGTACAGAACATACTAAATGGGTACAGAACATACTAAATGGGTACAGAACATACTAAATGGGTACAGAACATAATAAATGGGTACAGAACATAATAAATGGGTACAGAACATAATAAATGGGTACAGAACATAATAAATGGGTACAGAACATAATAAATGGGTACAGAACATAATAAATGGGTACAGAACATAATAAATGGGTACAGAACATACTAAATGGGTACAGAACATAATAAATGGGTACAGAACATAATAAATGGGTACAGAACATAATAAATGGGTAAAGAACATACTAAATGGGTACAGAACATACTAAATGGGTACAGAACATAATAAATGGGTACAGAACATAATAAATGGGTACAGAACATACTAAATGGGTACAGAACATACTAAATGGGTACAGAACATACTAAATGGGTACAGAACATACTAAATGGGTACAGAACATACTAAATGGGTACAGAACATACTAAATGGGTACAGAACATACTAAATGGGTACAGAACATAATAAATGGGTACAGAACATAATAAATGGGTACAGAACATACTAAATGGGTACAGAACATAATAAATGGGTACAGAACATAATAAATGGGTATTTTAAAAATTCAGCATAGTTAATGAGGTGCAACGCGTAGCCCCTCCAAAGTCTTCCCGTACTCCTGGGGGTACGCGTGCCCCACTTTGGGAAACACTGCACTAGATCATTGCATAGAATACAACATCTTCACAGAGACACTAGGATGTTCGGTAGAATGGTAACTAGTGTAAACCGCTTGGCTACTAAACAAAGCGGCGCGAGTTCCAGTCTAGACGTAGACCAAGAGGAGATGTGTAGGATTAGAGCCCTAAGGCACCACGGATATCCTCAGCCACATATCCGACAAAAAGAGACTAGACTAGATCACGAGATGTGCTCATTTGATTGGTATGCCTGCGCTGCGCATGCGGGCGATATTTTGACTCGAGCTATTAAAATGTGTGTTAACATAGCTAGTCGACCTCAATCCAATATAGTCTATTGCGTTCATAAGGTTAGCAATGCTATTCGGTTTTCAATTTGTGATAGGGCTAATATCCATATTTCAGGCAAAGCTGTATCAAGATTGGTCAAACAGTTTTGATTTTTATTTGGAACATATATACATACATACTCCTTACATTGTGCTTTATATATAAGATTTTTTTTTTCAAAGTAGTTATAAGCTTTTTACCCAGAACTGGGATATCTAAGAATTGATGATAAGTAATGCTTTATATAATGAAATTAATTTATTTTTGGACATCATTTGTTTTTCTTTCTTGTCCTTCGTGCCTACGAGCAAACATCAATTTTTGTTCTTTAGTCTAGCATGACATTGAAAGTTGATACTGAGAAATTTATTTTTTTAAAAACTAATTACACTATGAAAAACGTTTTTTAAAAACATTGTTAAACTGTTCTGGTTCAGGGCGACGTCGTTTTGATTAAAGTTGACCACAAGCAATACTCTTCATGAAGCATCCCCCTAGCTTAACGCACGGCCCATGTTAGTTTGAGGACCCTTCAAGGACCACAAGTCGTTGTTCCGAGCTATGGAGAAGCGATGCCTTGCTTTGACTGAGTGGCTAGTGTTCAATGAATTATTTGCATTTTGCTTGAAGTGTCTTTCCTTGACCAAAAAGAGGGACTTGTTTGAGAACGCAATGAGGCAACAGAGCCAGACAGAGGAGAGGCTCTTGAGGCTTGAGGTGAGGAAATCAGGGAGGGTATAAGAGTTTTTTGAAAAAAAAAAGTTTGCTTAATGGCGAGCTGGTGTTAAGGTGTGTGTGTGTGTTTCTATGGTAATGTTGAAAAGACGTTAACGATTGGTTGGTGGTTATGCAGTGTGAATCGTGCAAGAGGAGTGGCATTTTAGTAAATTGTCTTGGATACACCAGACAACTCCAGAATGCCAGAAAGAAAAGACGTGTTTTTTAGCGCCCCCGAAAGGGGAAAAGACGCTATTAGTTTTGTGTAAAATGTCTGTCTGTCTGTCCATCTGTCCCGTTTAGATCTCGTAAACTAGAAAAGCTATTGAAAATCCGATATCACAATATTTTAGACCATTCAAAGTTCTGATGCAACGGCTACTTTTTTTTTTTCTGAAAGTGAAAAATCTAATTGTTAAAATCAGTTATGCAAGCAGTTCTCTAAAGAGAAAAAGCTAATTAGTATGCATTATAAGTTAGACCTAATTTGAAACAATAAGTAATCTTATAAATTCTATTTTTCCTGAAAATTTTTTTATTGAGTAAATATTTTTTTTTTTTTTTGAGGATTCGAATAAGAGATTGATTAAGTAGCTAACACTTGAGGATTAATTCTGTGGATTATTTGTGTTTCTGTGGTTTATTTTGTGATTCTGTGGATTTTTGTGTGTTACTGTTTAGAGTGGACGGCGCGAGGGTTGTGTAGTAAAGTATTGTGTAGTTTGTAGTGTAGTTATCGTCTCTTTTCTGTCTCTGTACTTGTGATAAACCCTTGTAAAAATGTCAGTTAAGACATTTTTTATTGAAAAAAAGGACCTGGATGGTGGACTTGTCCACTCCCCAGGTACCTTGCTTCTAAAGCTGTCAGGCCAAGGGGCTGTTAAGGCCACTATGGCGAGCCTAATAGAGTGCCTGAAACTAACACCGGACGAAGTGAGTTCTCTCTATCGCTTCGAGAACCCCTTTGTCTGGTTCCTGGTCCCAACATCCGCCCGAGTGAGAACCCGTATACTAGGGAAATCATTCGGGAATGATAAGGACTTCAAGGTAGATGTCTGTACCTTAGAAGACGAAAAAATCAGGGTTACCCTTCACTGGGTAGCACCAACCATAAACAAATCAAAGATAGGAGAAATCTTTGGAGCCTTTGCAGAAGAAGGCTCCAAGATAGAGCCAATCAAGCTAGGCAACTCAGATAAGTGGGCGGCTTGGATCAAACTCCGCAAACAGACTGAACTCCCCCATTATATTCAGTTACGATATGAGGACGATCCGAGGACCTACAAGGTCCTCGTGACCATCCCGGGACGTAGACAACAGTGCTGGCATTGCGGACAGGACCAGCACTGGTCAAACCAGTGTCCAAATAGGGCGAACCCCAGACGGGACCAAAACCCCACAGAAGGTGCAAAGGAGGTAGGAGGGAAAATCTCCTATGCCATGGCCCTTAAAGGGGAGGGAGAGAAAAAGCAATCCGAGATTGATCAACAGCTAAAAAAAGATGGCTTCACAATGGTTGAAAGCAGCAAAGGAGGGGGAAAAAAACAAATAGAAGCTATGGGAGCTACTCCAAGTGGTCTCCCCCCACCTAACAGCCCTGAAAACAAATCTAAGCAAAGTAAAAAAATTAAAACATCCGGAGGGGCAAGTTCAGCACCCACCACCCCAACCAAAATAACAAGAAAGAGGGCCCTCTCTCTCTCTTCCTCATCAGAGGATCTAAACGAGGATCCCCGGGTAGAGGAGGAGAAAAGAGAGGAAGAACAGTTCAAGCTCGAGCTGAACTTTCCAGACTCCCCGTCAGTGCTAGTCATAGATGAGGGCGAGGACCCTAACACACATTCAAACACATAAACAACATAGCAACTCTTAAAGATAAAACGCATACACATACAATAGAATAACAAACACGCAAACCAATCTCACACACTCATGGCAGACATCAAAATTTTGACACTCAACATCAGAGGGCTTAACAATAAACACACATACATAGCACACCTCACAAGGAAATACAAGCCAGACTTTATCTTTCTGCAAGAGACCAACACACAGTTAGAGTACAAGGCCAAAAAAGCAGTCTCTCTTATGGGCCTCCGGGAGGGTTATTTTAGTTTAGGTAGAAAGCCACGAGGGACAGCCATTTTACAAACATCCAATAGGTTTTCAATCACACACTCATATCAAGACAATAGCGGAAGGATAGTAATAATTAGGACAAGCTCACAAAAACACACATACACGTTAGTCAACATTTATGCACCCGCTCAAAAAAAAGAGAAACACGAGTTTTTTGGAATGCTAAGTGACATTCTACACACTCAGTACGCAGGAGAAAATTTGATAGTAGGGGGTGATTTAAATTACATTGATTCCCAATTAGACAAGCAAAACACAAACACAGAGGGTCCTGCTCCTCGTGTAACAATTAAAACGCATGACTATTTGGGGGGAGTCATCAAGGCTTTCCGGTTAGTAGATGCCTATAGAGAAGTAGAGGTCACGGGCCGGGTCACCACGTTCAGGGACAAGGCACACCAAATAGAAACACGGATAGATAGAGTGTATGTGCCAAGGGCGTGCGAAACAAAAAGTGTAACACATCTCATAGAGACGTTACAATATACAGACCACAAAGGAGTCTTAGTGGAACTGCTGAACCCAAAACTAAAAAAGAAAAAACAAAAAACACCGATCTGGAAATTTAACAACGACCTCCTAAAAGACCCGCTCTATTTAAAAACAATCGCAAACCTCCTCAAAAATATAATACATGACTCAAACACACCCCATTTCAAAGTGACACAAATATGGACGCTAATTAAAAGCTCCATTAAGCAGCAAAGCCAAATACTGGCCACACTAGTTAACTCAAAAAGGAAAAAAGAAGAGGAAAGACTTAAAAGTTTACTAACACACGAAGAAGACGAAGCAGCCAAAACACATATACTAACACAACTAGAAGAACTATTTAACTATCAATACAAAGGAGCGGAATTGAGGTGCAAAAGTAAAAAAATAACCGAAGGGCCTAACAAACTTTTTTTATCAGCAGAACAAAACATTCAAATTGACAGAACTATTGACAACATTGTTGATAGTAAAGGAGAAATTATACACGACCTGGACAAAATAACAGACACATTTACGAAACACTTTACTAATTTGTATGACAAGGAACAGACGGACGACAACGCACAAAAATTATTTTTACAGAACTGCAAAGAAATACCAATTACAGAACAGATAGAGACAGACGCTCCCTTTACGCTAGACCAGAGGTCGGCAACCTTTTGAGTTGAAAGAGCCAAAAATTACAATTTATAAAATTTCGAAGTTTTTAAAGAGCCGCAAAGTTTTTTCTTGCCAACTATAAATAGTTTTCACCAATGATGTTTTTAAAATATATAAGTAGTGTTTTTCACAACAAACTAGATAATATATATATATATATATATATATATATATATATATATATATATATATATATATATATATATATATATGGCATTATTAGATAATTATTTTTTATTTCGATAACAATTATCTTATCTTATCTTATATAATACAGACGTTACTTCAAAAAAGAAGATGATTACGTCCTACGCGTCATGCATTTAGTCATGCATATTAACCAATGACTTAAATTCTGCCAAGTCACTGGTTTTCCTGGCTAGCTCAGGCAACCCATTCCATGCTCTAATAGCACTAGGGAAGAAGGAGTATTTGTACAAATTTGTCCTAGCATATGGGTTTAAAGAAGTTAAACGTTTATTTACAACATTAACTTGTACTTCAATAACAAACAATTAAACAAACAAATTCAATGGGAGCGTTTCCTTTGCATGGTTTTAGAAATTATGGATACATTTGGCTCATACGGTAACTTTGTTTTTTTCAAACACGACTCTAAATGCTCAATTGTTGGCTTCTTACATTACTTTTAATTATATTCATGCAAGAGAACGCTTGCTCGCACAGATATGTCGGTCCATAGATAGTCAGCACTCCAAAAGTCAACTTCTTCAACTCACTGTAGCAATCTGGAAGATTTTTCCATGCGCCCAATCAACTCGCGGTATTTCTTAAAGTTGTCCACTTTGTTACGTTACGTATGTACATTTTTTTGGACCTCGAACTGTTGAGATGGTGTACTATTTTTTCCTGTCATATTCTATCAGTTACTATTTAAATGATTTTATTTCAATCAATCTTATTGTCTTCAAGGTATTTTTGCACGTCATTCGCCCTATCGTCCCCTCTGTTACGCATGCGTTAGCAATCCTAGAGGATCTTCTTTTAGACTTTGGGAAGACCTATATCTGACCAAATGGGCCACTTGTGCCGTGTCTTTAAGTCCAAAGACTAATCTTTAGCAAATGATAAGGAAGAAAAAAGTTGAATATCTTCCACCTGCAAATATGTTACATTTGAAGACATTTTAGCTATACTGTCTTGTACTGTTTCAGCGGATAGTGGCAAATATTTGATTTTTTGTTTCAATATTTCTGGTTTGTTTTTTTGAAAGCATGAAGCAGTTCTTCAGATGCACGTAGGAAGCAGTCTTTGACATACCATCTGTAAATGGTTTTCCTTTTTGTGCGATTTCTAGTGGTGCCGCACACCTTGCCAGAATAGCATTACTTGTAGATTGCTTCTAACTTTGAGAAGATAATTCGCTTCAAACTCAATAACAAACTACATGGTACTACAACAACAAACCTCACAGTCAAAGCATGTGGTTAAGATGCCAGTTCGTCTGGCGTCAAAGCGAATTAAAACCTACATAGAAACATCCATCGACGGCGTCGTTCGAGAGCTTCTGGCGGACTGACAACAGTGACGACTCGGGGGAGGGGTGTGGTGAAAAGCGAGTACAAGTGGCTGAGAGATATAATCAGAGCCTAATCTTTGTTAAAAGATTCAGAAATATTTAGAAAAAAGGGTTCGATACAATAAATAATATTTGTGTATGGAACTTAAGAGCCGTAACTTCACACCCAAAGAGCCGCATGTGGCTCGCGAGCCGCAGGTTGCCGACCCCAGACCTAGGATGAACTCCTAATCAGTGGCGTCACTAGGATGGTTGTGTCAGCTCAGGTTGTCACCCCTTCCGCAGCCCCTTTTAAATAAAAAATATGTTTATTTTTCGTTTATATGTTTTTTGTTTGTTGTTGTTCGTTTGTTGTTTGGTTATATAGTTATATCTATCTATAAATATATTTCTCTTCTTCCCTCAACAGTTTAAACGAGAAGAATAAGTAAAGGAAAGATCACTCTCTTATTTATGCGGATAGTCCACGTGAAAACAAGAGTGGGGGGGGGGGGAACACGTAGTCACAAAATTGCAGGGCCGACCGCTGTAACCAAGAAATATCACCTTTTTTTTTTATTTCTACTTCACGTTAAAAAAAAAAGGGTGGGGGAGTATTCTACTCTGTAGTAACTATCGAGGCGACACAATGGACACAATGGAAAGATCACTCTTTTTTTTTTTTTTGCAACTGGGACGGAGGGAGTTATCCTAGGTAATTTAAGAGGCGAAAAATAAAAGAAGGGCGGGGGAGGGGAGGAAGAAGTATTCATCCGTCACTAAATAGCTGAACCGGACTTAACCATTGTAGAGCCCTATGCGAAACGGATTTCGCGGGGCCAAGTTTGAGTAAGGAAGCGGATAATAAGTGAAAATTAAGAATTTGTATTGGAAAATAAATTCGTCTTTGCATTTTATTCATTCTTTACTACGTACAGAATTACTTTACGAGCCTTGCATGAAGCCATACAGTATATCATAAGAATAATGTTTCCTACATAAATCGCGCTCAATAGCAAGAATTACCAAATGTTTCAATTTATCTTCGAGAATTGTTGACCTCAAGTAATTCTTCATTACTTTGAGGCGCGAGAAGCTTCTTTCACCTGAT
Source organism: Biomphalaria glabrata (assembly GCF_947242115.1). NCBI lineage: Eukaryota > Metazoa > Mollusca > Gastropoda > Planorbidae > Biomphalaria > Biomphalaria glabrata. Next base: position 9,780,668 of record NC_074717.1, on the reverse strand, counting down.
TCCACAATTACGGCTAATGCATAATGCCGTTTTTTTTTTTCATCGCGCGTAGGATTGTCGTTTTCTATTTTGAATGACACCCAAAATGACAATTTTTTTGTCTATATTTTTCAGGAGATGTTTTTTGAGTTTTCAAAAGATTTTAATAATTTCCGGAGATTTCCAGAACTTTTTCGTATAATTGCAATTTCAGGAAATTTCAAGGAGCTCCTGATAAATCGGGAGGCTGCGGGAATTCTGATATAAGTTATAAAATGGTTTAATTAAATAATTTACACCTAGAATTAGCGCGAGTCCTTTGAAAGATTGAAGCCCACTGCGATCGCATAGATTGCATTGGCCTAAGGCCGGCCCTGCAAAATAACGGCGTATGCTACGCCGTGGGTCGACTAGTTCTTTATATTTTAGCACATTTATGAGAACGGTTTTAGATTTTTTGTCAAAAAATTTACAATTGTATGGCTAAGTTTTGTCATACTAAGTACTACATTTACGAAAAAAAAATGTTTACTTTTTTTTAAAGTGAAAAACATCTATTTAGTATGCATAAAAGTTGGGCATAATTTAAAGCAACAATTAATAAGTAGTTTTTCATATTATCTCGTGAACGGCAGAACTTCACCATTCCTATAGAACACTTAACTGAAGGAATTTTTTAATATATTTTTTTTTTCCTTGAGGCTTCGAATAAGAGATTGACCCTTTCAAAACAATTAGATAATCATTATAAGACATCAGTTATGTCATGTTTATATTTCACATACAATAAACTTTTAACTCTGCTGAACCGTTGGGGCACCACACAAGATCTGTCAATCTTCTTTTTCCATTCTTCTCTGCCATTTGCCTTTGATTCTGATTTTCTTTCTGAAAATATTGAAACCAGCCTTTTTGCCTGCTTGAATGGACCACATCGGGGGCCGATTTTGAGTTTGTGTAACTATCTTTGTAACCTGGTTAATTCTTTGAAATGTCCGCTGCTGTCTTGAACTAGCCTTGTACATGACATCTTGTGAGTGCAACCCAAGGCATTATGTTTTGGTATCAACGCAAGTGGCGCTGTACCATTTATTATATGTGCATTAATAAAATGGGAGATTTGAAGAAAACAAAACGTAGACTCTGACATGTCAAACTTTGAAGAAAACAAAACGTAGACTCTGACATGTCAAACTTTGAAGAAAACAAAACGTAGACTCTGACATGTCAAACTTTGAAGAAAACAAAACGTAGACTCTGAATGTCAAACTTTGAAGAAAACAAAACGTAGACTCTGAATGTCAAACTTTGAAGAAAACAAAACGTAGACTCTGAATGTCAAACTTTGAAGAAAACAAAACGTAGACTCTGACATGTCAAACTTTGAAGAAAACAAAACGTAGACTCTGACATGTCAAACTTTGAAGAAAAGTGGAGACGTGTTGTTGGATGTCAATGCGGACTTGCAGCAAGAGTTATCAGAAAAGTTGTCAATTTTTATTTTTGTTTCTTTTCGTTCATATGGCCCGCGACATGTCAGAAATTTAAATGGCTTGCGGGCCGATCTAGGTTGTGTTTCACTGGAATATACGAAGCTGAAATAACTGTTATTATGATAGCAAGGATACGTACTTTGTCGTCATTGATACCCAATATTTTAGAGAAATGGTTATGTATATAAATGTTGGCGATTTAAAGATGAGTTTTTTTCTTTTGCAGTACCCTATGGCAAAATGTGAATGTGTTATAGAGAATGAGTTCATTTTTTGGTAAAGTGTAAAATATCTTTGAAAAATATTAGTGATGTCTGCACAGGTTCTACTTCAAGTATGGTAGTCGGTTGGCCTGGATTTCAACCTTTGGTAAAGAATGAGTTGCCAAAAGTTATCAGAACTCAGTTTGTGATTCATCTCGAATATTAAATAGCAAAAAAACAATGAAAAACGTCACAGCAAGAATCAATTCCAATTTAACTCGTGTCTGAAAAAAATCCAATCACTCCAATTAAAACATCAAATTAGCAAATAAAATTGGAGGAAAATAATATTTACATGCTTCCAATTGTATGTGCTTTCTGTGAGGAATAAGACATTGAACCTGACAAACAAATAAAATGATAATTTTGTGAAAGAACATTTGCTAATGCTTTGCGGACCAAATTTCATCAAACTTTCCAAGTCTACTTAACATCTTATTTACACCTGCCAGAACTCCAATGAAAGTCAGAATTGAAGTTGTTTAGGAGACAAAAATTGTTGAATAAACTCATTAATAGAGATGCAGCGAAAAACAATATCTCTATAATTACACAAATCTGGATCAAACGTTTGCAATCGTGTCTTAATTTGTCTGTGCTGAATCTTCTTCATCAATTTGAAATAATACATTAGTTACATAACAGCTTGTTCATTATCAAGTCTAAATACATGAAAATCGTTACACACATATGGAATGTGGATAATTTGAATAAGAAATAGTAAGGTCAATAAATGCATGTTATATTATTTCATTTATGTGTCATCGTATGATAAGTAGAAATATATATTTCATTAATATAATTACATATTGTTTCATGATTAAACATAAAGCTTTGCCAATGCAAATCAGATTTACTGTTGGTGGGTCGCGGCCTAGTGAGGAATTGTAAAAATGGGTCGCCGAGCAAAAAAAAAAGGTGAGAACTGCTGCTCTTGAATCACATAATACCCAGATGGGGAAATCACCAAAGACGTAGTCTGTTCAAGATAAAGATTGTCTAGTCCTCGAGACAAATTTTAACATTTTTTTATACTTTGAAAAATTATAACGATCAATCTAGAGTTTTCCCAGTGTTGTCAAATAGCTATTAATTATTTTCTGAAAGATGAAAGCCACTGTAAAGTTTCTCGGAAAATCGTTAGTGCCGTTTTCAAGAACCGTGTCCAGATTTTTAGCCCATGTTTGCCGATGAATTTGATATTTCTAAAAATTTGCTCTTCCCGGAAGTGTTGGTGACAAGCATTCAGTGGAGATGTTTATTTATTGGGGGAAAACAATGAATAGATGACATTGTGGTATATCCAGTGCACATCAATATGAAATGTTGATTTAATCATGTAACTTAAAAGGTATGCGATACATTTTGTGTCCTTTTGAAAACTTGTTTTATCAAATTTTTAAACGCTTTCGCTACTATTATTTATTGATCCTTCCATATGGTGACCTTGATATTGTTTAAAATCACGAAAATCACTAATATATTTGTAGTTTCAGGGCCGGCCTTAGATAATTGGAGGCCCTGAGAGACGTAAAGTTTTGGTCCCAAATGTAAATGACAAATAAAAAATTAAGACCGAAAAATAAGCAAGGACTTCAGAAAAACTTCACGTATCTATATCTAGATCAACAAATAAGTTAAATTTATATAGCGCAATTTTACGTAGCGATTTTAAGCACTATCCAAAGCACCGATAGAACGAATGTGCTACATGGACAATTCATGATCACGTGGCTAGTATATTTATTGTACAATTTTCCCAACTGGAAGAAACAAAGGTCTTCTAACATTTGTAGTCTAACAAGTTGGTCTAAACCTTCGTGAATAAATCTTGAATTATAGTAAAGACTTAGAGCCTGGCTACTAGACATAGAGCCAAAGAGCTCTGCTATGTATGAGATTTGATTAAATGTTTCGCAATTTTTTTCCTCTAAAAAAATTTCTTAGAGTCCTGTACGAGGTCCCCACCATTTTGAAGCCCTGGGCGGCTGCCTAGTTTGTCTATGTCCAAGGCCGGCCCTGTTAGCGTACTTGTAATAGCATTCTGTTTGAACACTCTAAAAGTACAAAATGTATAGTTTGAAGGGTGGGGCGCTCTTCGCCCTTGACTCGTGAACTGAACTTTTCTTGTTTTTTATCTCACCCACTGGAATATGCAATCCTGACTAGCACTTCCTGACCCGTCTTTATCGTGACAGTACGATAATGACAGACATAGTACACACAACGCTGGATGTGTTGTTATGCTTTAAAATAAAAGGTAGATCTAGATTCCTCTACATTTCTTAAGACATGGAGAGAGTATTTCTCTCTTCTTGGTAGAAACACCATGACAAGCAATGACGACTGTGAAGAATTATTTGAAGCTTTATCTATTACATTCTCAACAAGAGTTGACCATTGCAGATAATGATAATGATAATAATCTTTATTATCCATCTATATTGTTTTACAATTTGTGCATTACACCATTACTTTTAATATTATGTCATTATGTATTCTTTAGACATTGGGGATTCTTTAGTCATTGGGGATTCTTTAGTCATTGGGGATTCTTTGGTTATTTGGGATTGTTTGATTATCTTCAACTCTATTATCAAAACTCTTTATATTTCTACATTTTCCATTCTTTTTATTTTTTAAATTAATTGTGTCTTTTTTCTTTCCTTTTTCTTTTAGGTCTTTTATTGATGTAGGTAATTATCTTCCCTCCCCCCCCCCCCACCCCATCCATGAAAAAAACACAAAACATATTCAAATACACAAACACACACACACACACAAACAAAGCACATACACACAAACAAAGCACACACACACAATACACTCACACAAACACATACACAATTCACACACAAAAACACACACAATACACTCTAACAAACACATACACAATTCACACACACACACACACAAACACACACAAAATACGCTCACAGAAACACACAAAACGACACACGTAAAACGCACTGAAGCAATGTTTCGGTTCGGGCAAAACAATCGTTTTGTAAATATTTGGAAACTAGGGGAGGGGGGGGGGTCGACAGAAAAAGAGAATGAAAAGAAGAATAGAAAAAAAGAGAGGGGATGTAATTGGGAGCTGGGTTGGATGTCTGGGCGTGAGCTTCAGGGCCAGGCATATGAAGATTTTAACTGACCAAAACAGCGGATAGTGGAACTCAGTGTTTAGAAAAAAAAAAAAGTCTTAATTAAAACGAATCCAATGAAAGAAGAAAAAAGACAATGGGAGAGTGGAGACAATCCGATGAAGCAAACTTGGGGAGAAACAAAACTTGAAAGCTTCCAAAGATTGGTGAAACGTCTTCATTGTGTTTGAAACACAATCCCGTACTACACTTGGCTATCGATAAAAGGGAACATTAAGAAATTGCATTTTTTTTATTCATAAGGGACATAATCAAAATAAAAACAGATTGTGAATGTTCACATCAGACGCAAACTTTAGGATTTATTCTACAATTTTGTTAAAATAAAGCGACTGATGTTTTCCCAGTAACAAGTGTCCAGATCCTAATCCTAAATTATAAATTGACACAATTTTATCCTATACTACGTGAAAGTGAGAGGCTACATTGATCCCTGTTCAAGCAATGGCTTCTTTCAAATGTACAGTACTTCTAAGTGTTGATTCTTATTGATTCTTATAAATGATTGTCAAAGACTGAACTACGCGTCTCCACCATCTTAGCTTTATTCAATGATCTGTAACTGGATAGTTTGTTGGTTTTTTTTTGTTGTTTTTGCTTTCGCCTTTTTTTTTTGGGGGGGGGGGGGGGAAGGGGGGTCATGTCCTTTTTTCTCGTACTGTTTTGTTTGGTGGACACCTACCACCAATTTCCGATTAATATCAAGAAATTTGAAGCTGGATCACTGGCGGATCCAGGGGGGGGGGGGGCGGTAGGGTCGAATATCTATATAATATAAACAGGCGGAAGTGCGATACATGCAATCCCCTTCCCCCCATCGGACAAATCAATACTTTTTCTTTTTGTATTATAGTAAGAAATTACAAAATTTAAAAAATCTGTCACTAATAATTTATATATGCTATAAAGTAAATTCTTATATCGAGTCGCCCAACCCCTATTCTTTAATGCAAAATGCAATCATTAGCAGAAATTATAAAAAGGAGCGAGGATTAATCGTTTTCATTTTACCGCCCTTCCCCTTTCCAGACAGAGTTTGTGTAATTTCACATGAATTTATCATAACTATTTTAAGAAAGACTTTGCTTTGGAAAAGTTATAATTCAAACGAAATTTTTCAATATAACAGTCACGGTTGAGATGAGTTCAAAAGCCAGATAATCTTTTCCTAGTCGACTTTTTCCAACCTTTACTCTATCTCATATTTTTCTAGTTAAATAAATTTAGGACTATAACTCACAATTTATGCTTAAATTTTATTGAATATTATTAATCGAATTATTTTTTTTCGGCGGCGATCCTGAAAACCTTAATCTAAATATGTTGGGTATCTTATCTTTTCAAAGAACAAATCGGTTTTATTTGCAATGTATTAAGTGACTATAAATTCATATTAAAATATTTTTCTCATTATTCAAAAGGCACTTTATAATAGAATGAGTAATGAGCTGTAGGTCAGGAGAATGCGTTACTGCAGTAAAGAATGCCAGAAAACGCTTTTAGCGTCGTGGCTTCGCCCCGAACCTCACTGATGAATAATAAGCTGTAGATGTCAGGAGAATGCGTTTCTGCAGTGAAGAATGCAAGAAAACGCTTTTGGCGTCGGGGCTTAGCCCCGAATCCCACTAATAAATAATGAGCTGTAGATGTCAGGAGGATGCGTTTCTGCAGTGAAAAATGCAAGACAACGCTTTTGGCGTCTGGGCTTCGCCCCGAATCCCACTGATAAATAATGAGCTGTAGATGTCAGGAGGATGCGTTTCAGCATTGAATAATGCAAGTAAACGCTTTTGGCGTCGGGGCTTCGCCCGGAACCCCACTGATAAATAATGAGCTGTAGATGTCAGGAGGATGCGTTTCAGCATTGAATAATGCAAGTAAACGCTTTTGGCGTCGGGGCTTCGCCCGGAACCCCACTGATAAATAATGAGCTGTAGATGTCAGAAGAATGCGTTTCTGCAGAGAAAAATGCAAGAAAACGCTTTTGTGCGTCGGGGCTTCGCCCCGAACCCCACTGAAGAAGCTTAAAGCGCTCTCCCAGACCCCCAAGCTTGCAAGAGAAAGACTCTTTTTTTTCTTTTTTTTTTATCGCCGAAGATTGAGAAACAGTCTTATTTTATATATATATATATGCTGTACGCACGTTTATGCATAGGGTTAGGGTTTACTGGGCGTTAGGGTTAGGTTTGGAAAAAAATCGCCCCCCCCCCCCACTCCAAAGTTCTGGATCCGCCAGTGAGCTGGATACATACATATCCATCTATCTAAATGTTTTGGCAAGATAAGCTGTTGTTTTTTTGTGTGAAATACCAATGAAGAATGTTTACTTTAAAATTAATGTATTCTGACTTAACCTTTAATTAATTGATAAGAATTGAAAATATTAGCACTAGCAATCTACGGGAGCAGATGATTAAAAGCTCTTTTTCTACGGCCAACAGTTAACAAGAGTATCATGTGGCCAGCACAACGACAAACTAAAATCATGTACCCATTAGATTTGGCTACACTAAAATCGATCCTCAAAATCCCTGTTTTTAAAGGGATACAAACCCCAGACATATCCGTTCGGAAGCCAAGCTCTTTACCACTGGGCCACCACCACTACGTTCATTGTGTTAAAATTTTGAATACGGGAAGAGTGGTGACTGTTGACACGAACGACTAAAGATCCAACCCTGCCGGCTTCCATGTTCTGTCGACCTGCAGGAGGTTTGGATTTTGAAAGTAACAATCTCTACATCCTAAGCTTTATTACTGGGAATAAATGTCACTCAATTAATCCAGAAATATGAAATTAGAGAGAAAGAAAGAAAAGTGAAAGAAAGAAATTTGGAAAGAAAGAAATCGTCAAGAAAGAAAGTCTCCACTGACCTCGTATTTCAATTCTTTCCTTTCATTTTCAAAGTCACGAGCGCACACCGCTTCATAGCGCGCCATCATTTCCTGTTTCATATGAGCGCGGATGAGTTGCGGCCCTTGTCCGGTCTTCTTTGACACTAAATAGGCCCGTTCCTCTGTTTGGTTATCTTCTCCTATGTATTGTCAGTAATTACTGCCCCTGCCATAGGACAATATTTTGATATGAGAAGTGTTTGATAAAAAAGTGAGGGGGGAAAAGAAACGCCGGAATATCCCAGTCAGAACGAGGCTGTACGGAAGAGTAGCACCCATTTTTTTTTCCACGATGCCGGGCGATGATTGGCTCGTTGACACGAGCATAAACAAAACACGCGCATCCGATTGGTTTCTTTCATAGAGGCGCAAGTCCGCAAACATTAGCTTTTTGGTTGGTTTAGAGAGTTTCTTTTTTTTTTTATTCTAGAGGCTATTGGGGGAGATCATCTTCTAGTTCTTAATAAGAAGTATTGACTTAGCAGTTCTATAAGGGATGTTGACCAGACATGACGAAATTTGAGCGCGAAGCTCGGGATATTTCTGATTCTGGGACTTAAGACAGTGAAGACAGAGACACATCTCAATGACCTTCTTTTTTTCACCTTATGCTTGTATTTTTCTTATTTCTATTGCTCCGATTGGGACTAAGCAAAGATGATTAAAGACTAATTAGATTTATATAATATTAAGACATTAGTAAGATCGGAAATTCGACACCCCCTCCCAATCATCTGTCTTTCTCTCTTTTTCTTCTTTCATTCTTTTGTTGTTCATCCTCTTTTATTATTGAAATAAAAAAGGTCATTATGAATTACATTTATAAGAAAACAAAAATTGCAAATATCTTTTCTTCCTTTCTGTCTCTCTGTCTTTCTTTCTTTATTTGTCTATCTCTCTATCTAGGTCTCTCTCTCTCTCTCTGTCTCTCTCTGAATCTGTCTCACTCTGTCTCTGCCTCTCTCTCTCTGCCACTTTGTCTCTCTCTGACTCTCTTTCTGACTTTCTCACTCTGACTCTCTCTGTCTATCTATGTCTCTCTCTCTCTCTCTGTATCTCTCTGTATCTCTCTCTATCTCTCTTTCTGACTTTCTCACTCTGACTCTCTCTGTCTATCTATGTCTCTCTCTCTTTCTCTGTATCTCTCTGTATCTCTCTCTATCTCTCTTTCTATATGTCCCTTTCTCTGTTTCTCTCTATATATTTCTCTCTCTGTCTCTCTCTGTATCTCTCTGACGTTCCACTCTCTCCTTCTGCTTAAAAAAAAACAACATCATTTGGAGTTCTATTTAACTAATAAATGAAGAATAATTATTAGTATTATTATTATCAACATCTTTGTTGTCTGTGATGAAATTTGCTTTACAATTGTGCATTACAAAAAAATAATACATAATGAGAGGCAACAATGTGTACAATAGCACACAAGAAATTTACTTTCATAGTTTTTCTTCAACATTACGAGCGAAATTTCTACATTAATTTACATTTTGTTCAACAATTTAATTGCCAAAAGAATAAAAGAGTTTTTCCGCCTGTTTTGTTCTTCTTCTTCTTCTTCGTTCTCATTGTTATGTTTGAGTGTTCATATGACTAGACCAATACATGAGATGAACTGCACAGTGGTTTCCAAATCAAAGTGCTCTCCATATAGTTTTCTTTCTATTTCAGTGGTTTGGGGCCAATGTCTTGGTAAAGAGAGCAGTTTTGTAGGACGTGGTCGGCATTTTCTGATGATACTCCACATGGGAAGATTTCACTGGTTCCAATTTTGAGCTTCCTGTTTTGTGATTGTTGTCTTCTATCTACTTTAAAATAAACGCAAACTAGCTCTCACTCTCTCTGTCCTTCTCTCTCTCTCGTTCTTTCTTCCTCTCTTTTACAAAATAATTTCCTTTCTGTTTCGCCCTCTCACGCCTCTCTATCTGTCTATCAAATCCTTAAGAGCTACTAATAAAGTTGGCATAAAACACATCCAAATGTTCTATCCCTACATAATAAGATTAATGTTACAATATTTGATTTCCACTGTAAAGTTTAAACACAGTAACTCTTCTTGGTTTGAATTTTAATTTTTTTTTTAATTAAACATCCAGTTCACATTATTTAGCAATAAAAAAATATTGGAAAATAAAATAAAAAGAAGACAAAGCGATATGAAGATATTTGGAGTCAATATATGTTAACCTAATTAAAAAAAAAATATTAGAAAATAATAATACGAATTTAGGAAGACATTTTGAAATAAAGTGACAAACTAAAAATTTGTAGGGCGCCATATTGAAAGATCATTGCTGCCAACTAGCATAAGAAAAGAAATTAATTGAGCTACACGAGAAAAGGATGAGAAATTAGATTTTAAAAGTACTAAAAAATAATAGCTTATTTACACTTTACACAAAGCAGAAATAACAAAATGGGTAATTAAATTTATTAGCCTCCAATAAAAGATGTTCATGAAATTCAAATGTTCAGACCTTTTCCTTTAAAAAGAAAATGTTCATAAAATGGCCGTTATTTTTTAGAAGTTTTTGTCTCCTTTCTAGAGTAACGAGAGATTGAAGGATGTGATCTCATACCTCACTAAGTCATCCATTGGCAAATCCTTTGTATGTAAATCTCTGTAATTGCTTTGCTGGAGCAGACAAGGATATTGAAAGCCCATTAAAAACTTGAACCTAAAAATTAATCCGAAATGAAAGAAAGAAAATTCCTCAAGGCAGAGCCATTGTCATTCTGTGCGATGTCTAAATTACAGACAAATTACAGACAGTGTCTAGAACAAACAAACACGCACGCACAAACACACTGATCGTACTTCGGCGTCCCTATTATCTACAACCAACTTCCCAACAGACATAAAGTGTGTGTTTTTTTACAGTATGTTTGGTGTGTGTGTGTGGGGGGAGGTGATTGTTCCGTTTTGCAGAGGACTAATCTCCACATCACGAGAGAGAGAGAGAGAAAGATAGATTGAATGAGAGAGAAAGGTAGAGAGAGAGAGAGAGGGAGAGAGAGAGGGGAAAATGAGAGAGAGAAACAGAGAGTGAGAGAGGGAGAGACAGAAAAAGATAAAGAGAGAGTGAATGTGAATGAAAGAGAGAGAAAGAAAGAAAGAGAGAGAGAGAGAAAGAGAGGGAGAGAAAGAGAAAGAGAGAAAGAGAGCGAGAAAGAGAGAGAAAACGAGAAAGAGAGAGAGAGAAAGATCGAGAGAGTGAAAGAGAGAGAGAGAGAGAAAGAGATAGAGAACAAGAAAAAGAGAGAGAGAGAAAGAGAAAGAGAGAGAGAGAGTGAGGGAGAGGGAGAAAGAGAGAGAGAAAGAGAGAGAGAACGAGAAAGAGAGAGAAAGAGAGAGAGAAAGAGAGAGAGTGAGGGAGAGAGAGAACGAGAAAGAGAGAGAAAGAGAGAAAGAGAGAGAAAGAGTGAGGGAGAGAGAGATAGAGAGAGATAGAGAGAGACGGGAAAGAAGGACTAGATCATTCGATCGTTCTAATCTGCTTGTTCTATGCGCTATTATGGCGGGAAGCAAAACATACCTCCTTGAAAAATTTACATATTGGCAGACTTGGCCCGGCTCACTGTTATAAACATGACATTTAAGATGCTAGAGGGGGTCGAGGGTCCACCCTCCTCTAACCTCCTTCGCCGCCTTTCCTAAAGTTTACGCCTGATTCATACCTTGATTCCTTTTTTTTTTTCTTTTGTAATATATGATCAGCAGTTTTACTTAGTTATTCGAAAAATACACAGAATGACGAGAAATACCCAGACGCTTTTTTTTTTCTTTAATCTTATTTATAACACAGATATTTTAAGTATACTTCATAATACAAAAATAATACATAACAATGTCATTTACCTTGTGATTTGCCTCCCTTAGAAGACATTTTTTTTTAATATTGAAGTCTAAAAAGTAGTTATATGTATTTGCATAAAAAAAAATATTTATGTTAGCCCTTACAGACCTTGAGGTGGGCAAGATAATGTAAAAGTTCATCTGTTATTATGGCCCATGGTTAACGACGGTTACATGTGGCCAGTACTACGTTCAACCATCAAACGTATGTTAGTTACCCATTACTGTTTTTTTGGGAAACTTTGGTGCGTCCCGAAGTACAAAATGGAAGTCTTCACTTGGAATCAAACTCGGGACCTGCTTGCTAAGAAGTCAAGTACTTTACTACTCAGCCATATGTATGCATTATACAAGAATTTAAAAAAACACAACAGAAGACCAAAATAAATTTTCTGGTCTATTTTAATCATGGAGAGTTTAATCGAATTTACAATAGTCCAACTAATTGCTGAAACAAAAACTTGGCTGACACTACTTAAAGGGCTCTACTGCAGCAGACCTGCCAAATAATCACAAATTTTCCCGGTAGTTTAAGGGAGACTACAATGAATTGTGTTTCTTTATTGAATCTCTAACCTGACAGCGCAAGATCATTTTAAACACGTAGTTTAATAATAATAATAATAATAATAATAACAATAATAACAATAATAATAAGCTCAATCCTGGCAGTGTCTAACATTGAAATTTAATTCTTTTTGAAATACTAATTAAAACAATGAAGAAAGATGACAACAATATAAAAGTAAGACGAAGAAACTGAAATAGAAAGAGAATCATATTGATAGTCATATTCCCTCATCCGCCGTTAAGATCAGTACATTGATCCTACCAGTCTCAAAGAGGTAGCACCATCTCACTTAACTTTATGTATATAACTATAGAGTTCATGAACGCTGAACTAGTTAAAGCCTTTGTAAAGGTTTTGAAATACGATAGTGCAATGACAGTAAGGAGACATTGTTACCTAAAACAATTGGGAATAATAAACATGTTCATATTTGATTGGGAAGTTCTATTAATCAAAATGTCTAAGAAAAACAAATCAATTAGCGGTATGAATTTTCAAAAATAATTTCTAAAATGCACAAGCATATATAAAATTACCCAGATCTAGTGGCAAATACATAGCCATGAAAGCATCGTATGTTTTTTTCTGAATCTCTTCTAGGCTTAAATCGGCATCGGTTTCGCGATAGGTCACATGTCCAGACGTTTCCAGGGCAACGACGCCATGTTTACGTAGCGTCTGCCGTGGTTACGTGGTGATGAAAGTGGGAGATAGGCTCTGTGCTCGGAGTGATAAAACAATTGTTATGATTCGTTGGAGAGGAGAATTATTAAATAGAGAGGCAGGAGCGGAAACAAAGGGGGAAAGAGAGAGAGAGAGAGCAATGGAGAGATGGATAATGTACTGAGAGAAAGAGGGTGGTAAGGTAGGAGAGAGATACTAAATAAAGAGGGAAGAGCGAATGCAAGAGAAAGGAGAGAGAGAGGAGAGAGAGAGAGAGGAGTGAGAGAGAGGAGAGAGAAAGGAGAGAGAGAGGAGAGAGAGAAAGGAGAGAGAGCTGTGAGAGCAAGAGAGAGGAGAGAGAGGAGAGAGAGAGGGTGGTAAGGTAAGAGAGAGATACCAAATGAAGAGGGAAGAGCGAATGCAAAAGAGAGGAGAGAGAGGAGAGAGAGAGAGAGGAAAGAGAAAGGAGAGAGAGAAAAGAGAGAGAGGAGAGATAAAGGAGAGAGAGAGGAGAGAAAGGAGAGAGAGAAAGGAGAGAGAAAGGAGAGAGAAAGGAGAGAGAGGAGAGAGAGAGGAGAGAGAGAGAGGAAAGAAAGGAGAGAGAGAGAGAGAAAGAGAGAGAGAGGAGAGAAAGGAGAGAGAGAGAGAAAGAGAGAGAGAGGAGAGAAAGGAGAGAGAGAGAGGAGAGAGAGAGGAAAGAAATGAGAGAGAGAGAGAAAGGAGAGAGAGAGAGGAGAGAAAGGAGAGAGAGAGAGAGAGAAAGGAGAGAGAAAGGAGAGAGAAAGGAGAGAGAGGAGAGAGAGGAAAGAGAAAGGAGAGAGAGAAAGGAGAGAGAGGAGAGAGAAAGGAGAGAGAGAGAGAGGAGAGAAAGGAGAGAGAGAAAGGAGAGAGAGAAAGGAGAGAGAAAGGAGAGAGAGAAAGGAGAGAGAGAGGAGAGAAAGGAGAGAGAAAGGAGAGAGAGGAGAGAAAGAGGACAGAGAGACTACAGAGAGAGGACAGAGAGAGGACAGAGAGAGAGGAGAGAGAGAGAAGAGTAAAAGGAGAGAGTGAGAGAGAGGAGAGCAGTTGAAAGGAAAATAATATAAAAATGGAGAGAAAAGTGTCAGGCACTTAGATGTTAATATTATTTATTTAGAGACGCACCATAGAAGACGTATATTAAACGGGACTAGTGACGTTTGAAATATTTTGGGTTAGAGACTGGAAATCAGCGATAGGATTCTCTTGGGTAAAGACGTGTACTGTTTGACAGAGACTTTGACTGTGGCCTGTTATTGGATTAAACTTATTATTCATTGTTCATCAGTGTTGACCACATCTTTTCACTAGTTAAATCGATTGTCTTGTTTATTCTGTATTGTTGATCAACTACATTGAATACACCCGAACAATAAAACTCAAACGATTGCAGAGTAATTAATTGAAACTCAACAGTCATCTATAGTTGACCTCAAGACTATCTGAACAAGACCATCACAAAGGGGTTCAAAGACAGTGTGGGAAATAAAAAAAGAAGGAGAGATTAAGAGCTATGAGTAATAGAAGGAGAAGAGGAAAGAAGAGAGAGGGAGAGAATAATAGAGAGAATGTAATTAACTTTTGACAAGGTAGTAGCAGATTGGTCATGCGAATAGAAATATTTCTTATATACATATTAATGTATATATTTAATAATAATAATAATCTTTATTGTCCGTATGGAAATTTGTCTTACAATTTGTGCATTACACCAAACAAAAAACATTATAACTATAAGAAACCAAAGTGTACATTCACACCAGACGCACTCATAAGTTACATGTGACAAAGTTTGTACCAGATTGTTCTAATTTAATGATTTGATTGCCAGGGGAACAAAGAGAACAAGAATTAGGATTTGTATGAGCTTGTGATAAGTCATTAGGAGAGTCCATGTGTACTGAGAGAACTTATAAAGTAGAATATAAAACAGAAACAAGAAGAAACAAAAATACTTTTTTTAAAGACAATAACTCCTTTATAAAACTTAAAATGAAATAAAATATTTAAAAAATTAATTAAAAAAAAATTAGGCACAAGCCTGGTATTGATCCTATCAATTAGGCCAGCGGGCAATTTACAAGAAGTAGTGTACTAGACTCTGAGACAGGAAGTAGTGTACTAGACTCTGAGACAGGAAGTAGTGTACTAGACTCTGAGACAGGAAGTAGTGTACTTGACTCTGAGACAGGAAGTAGTGTACTTGCCTCAGTAAACATCTGTGCTTGATGTTGCACCTAAATATAATGCCTCACCTTAACAAGCAACAAGTAAATGCTGTCATCACTTGAGACAATGGACGACCAATCAAGGTACAATTTTAATAAAGCACAAAGCACTAAACTAGAATTTTCAAAATAACAAGCTACTAAAATAACTTCCGGTGTAACAAATAGCAACAAGGACAAGATCTAAGCATTCACTCATACACTTTGCGTCCTATAATGGATGTTAGATGGCCGAACTAAATTTGAAACAAAAGTCTTAGGGGAAAGAAACCAGGGAACACCGTTACAGCAAGAAATCTGACTGGGATTAGAATGGTGCATAGATTGTTGGGAAAGAAAACCATTTCAAAACAGGCCACGAGCTTAAATCTACAGGGGAGGAGGCAGGCTGGAAGACCAAAGCAAACATGGAGAAGATCAGTAGACAAGATGCAAAGACAGCAAGATGAACATAGCTCCAATTCTGGAAAATGCCCAGAACAGAGTTTGGTGGCGAAGTGCTGTTGCAGCCCCATGCTCGCTGGGAGTCAAAAGGACTAAGTCGCTAAAATACTTAGATTTAGAATGATACAAAGTTAAAGGCACATTTCTTATTCCACATGCTCGGAAGATTTTCTGAAATTGATCTGTCTTCCCTATTGCCATTAGAGCATGGAACGGGTTGCCTGAATCAGTCAGAAAAACAATGATTTAGCCAAATGTAAGTCTCTAACACACATGTTTAGATTAACACATGGATAAGCGTAAGACGTAATTATCTTGTTTTCAGGGACGTCTTTAATTCATTAGTATAAAATAAGATAAGAAATGATTATTCTAAACCTTTTGTCTGAAAAAGATAATGATTGTAATATATATATATATATATATATATATATATATATATATATATATATATATATATATAATACTTCTTTTGTTGTTTTGTTCTTGTGGGCTTTTATAGACTTGCATTATAAACATTTTAACCAATCAATGTATCCATGTGTATCGTGCTAATAAAAAGACATTGTACTTGACCAGCTGTACTTGACCAGTTGTACTTAACCAGGTCTATGCTATTACATTTACAATTCATGCACAGACACACTATATTACGACATTCGTTTTAATTGAAATAACATGCTTAATTAATTCGTTATTCACTCAGCCACAGTTCCCAGGCATTCTAATTAACACAGCGCGTGATATTCAAACGCATTTTTTATTTCTTTCTTTACCGCCATTTATTCTTTATCATTATCTCCGGTGACGGCTTTTGTTTAGAGTGACGGCAGATGTCGCTATATGCGCGCGCAATGCATTCATAGCGAGGGAGTTGTCCTTCCCTTTCTGACGATCTAATAATAGACCTCAGACCTCGCTGCTCAATAGCATATATACGTTCAATTAGCGGTTCAATTGTTTTCCGATAGTAAGTGCGCGTGTCTTTGATCAGCATCGTTTGTCACGTGATCAGGTCGAACTAGGTATGTGGGCACGAGAGGACTGATCATGTACATATTTTACAAAATTCTCAAAAGCCATCAATATCTCCCCCTAAAAGGAACGGGCCGCCGCGATGTGGGCAGTACACGGAAAGGGGCGCCGAAAACACCTGTCACCACAATTTTCCTATGAACGACTATTTGTTTAGAGGGCTGGCGACACCTTGCGGTGAATGAACAACGTAAGCTTGCAAGTGAGGGGGGGGGGGTTTAAAGAGGGCGCACGGTCATTACATTCACGGCTACGGCTGCTTTTAAGCGGGACAATCAAAAGATTACCAAAGAGTACAATGTAAAAAAGAGATGCAGTATGTGGCAGGTATATCATTAATACATTATGTCCAATACAACTTTGATCAAACGTAACCCACAACTTTCATGCATTAGAGCGTAACATAAGCTTCAGTGGACATGTGCTGGACGAAAGAGAGACAGGGGACGGTAAGACAAGGAGGATTAAGAGTTTGTGAATTGAATCCTGGTCGAACCTACACTTCTGCAAAATTAAAGACAAGATGAGAGAATAGAAGAAAAGAATGGCGAAAACAAGGAGAGTAAAGTAAAGAATGATAAAGAAGAAAGAGAATGAGGAAGAAGAAAGAAAATGATGAAGAAGAAAGAGAATGATAAAGAAAAAAGAGAATGAAGAAAAGAGAGAATGATGAAGAAGAAAGAGAATGGTGAAGAAAAAAGAGAATGAGGAAGAATAAAGAGAATGATGAAGAAGAAAGAGAATGATAAAGAAGAAAGAGAATGATGAAGAAAAAAGAGAATGATGAAGAAGAAAGAGAATGATGAAGATAAAGAGAATGATGAAGAAGAAAGAGAATGAAGAAAAGAGAGAATGATGAAGAAGAAAGAGAATGATGAAGAAGAAAGAGAATGATGAAGAAGAGAGAGAATGATGAAGAAGAGAGAGAATGATGAAGAAGAAAGAGAATGATGAAGAAGAGAGAGAATGATGAAGAAGAGAGAGAATGAAGAAGAAGAGAGAGAATGATGAAGAAGAGAGACAATGATGTAGAAGAGAGACAATGATGAAGAAGAGAGAGAATGATGAAGAAGAAAGAGAATGATGAAGAAGAAAGAGAATGATGAAGAAGAGAGAGAATGATGAAGAAGAGAGAGAATGAAGGAGAAGAGAGAGAATGATGAAGAAGAGAGAGAATGAAGAAGAAGAGAGAGAATGATGAACAAGAGAGACAATGATGTAGAAGAGAGACAATGATGTAGAAGAGAGAGAATGATGAAGAAGAAAGAGAATGATGAAGAAGAGAGAGAATGATGAAGAAGAGAGAGAATGATGAAGAAGAGAGACAATGATGAAGAAGAAAGAGAATGATGAAGAAGAGAGAGAATGATGAAGAAGAGAGAGAATGATGAAGAAGAAAGAGAATGATGAAGAAGAGAGAGAATGATGAAGAAGAGAGAGAATGATGAAGAAGAGAGAGAATGAAGAAGAAGAGAGAGAATGATGAAGAAGAGAGACAATGATGAAGAAGAAAGAGAATGATGAAGAAGAGAGAGAATGATGAAGAAGAGAGACAATGATGAAGAAGAGAGACAATGATGAAGAAGAAAGGCAACGAAGAATAACAAGAATATTAACAAAAGAACAAACAACGAAAAGGAAGAAAACGATGAGACGGTGAAGAATGAAAAATAAATAAAAATGACACCAAAAATGAATAAGAATGACACCAAAAATGAATAAGAATGACACCAAAAATGAATAAGAATGACACCAAAAATGAATAAGAATGACACCAAAAATGAATAAGAATGACAACAAAAATGAAAAAGAGAAATGTGAATGTGAAGAGAAGCCCCATTCCTTTCACGTGTTTGAAATCCTAGCGAGTACCTCATCATTTTATTTCCAAGTCTTCTTCAAGTTCAAGGTTGTTCTTCACAATTGTATTCAAGTTTGCAAAATCTTCCTGTTAAATGTAATTGAGCCTAGAAAATACTTGATTCTTGTATTTTAAAATTGGAACCAGAGAAGTCCCTTTCTTGAATGGAGTCATACTCATCAACAAACGGCCACTTGATTGTATCTCTTTTCCCGAGAATTCTCGATTCCCGTTCGTCAAGTCTTGAGTCACACTATCACTACTTCAGCGAACTCTCCATTGGAAGAAAAGGGAGGGAAAAAACGGTGAGCACAGTTACAACGTCTGCTCCGTCACTTCTGCTCCGAGGCGGAAACGTCAGCCGAGTTGACAAGCGACTGAAGGCGCGCGGGGCTGATTTCCTGATCTTCTTTTCTCCCTCCTGCTTTGAGCTCAAAGCGCCTTGTGAACAGACGTCGGTATTTCTGAGAATGACGTCCTTGTCAGAATGAAGATGTGAAGAAGATGAGAGAGAGAGAGAGAGAGAGAGAGGGGGGGGTTGGTTGAGGAGGAGGCCATGAGAGTAAGCAGATAAAGGTGGATAAGGTTTTGGAAACGAGAATATATGAGATTGGGCAGGAGAGTATGAAGAAATATTTAAGAGTACAACACTAGACAAGCAAGTGTCTAGAGAGTAGAGATGAACAAGATGAAAGAGAAATTAATAGAGAGTGAGAGAGAAGGAGAGAGTAAGAAAGAGAGAGAGAGAGAGATAGGGAGAAAAGAGACAAAGTTGAGAGAGTGAAAATAGAAGAGATACTGAGAGTGAAATAAAGAGAGAAAAGAAAGAAAAAGAGGAAGATAAGAGACCAGGGGGAAAGGCTTCAGAGAGAGAAAAAAATGGGAAGAGCAAGAGAGTGACTGAGTGTAAGAGAGATTTGAGAGAGTACAGTGGACCTCAGTTAGTAAAGGGCATAGGCGAGAGAAAGAGAAAGACTGAAAGCCGTAAAGAAAGATAAAAGAATATGCCAGAGATAATTACAGAGATAGAATGGGAGAGAAAGAGAGAGGAAAAACATGAAAAAAATACAAAAAGTATGGAAATGAAAAAATAGATAATCAAAATGGGAGAAAGAAAGAGAGAAAGAAAGAAAGAATAAGAGTGAGAAAATAAAGTGAGAAAGAAAGAAATCTTTTGTTGTAATATTGGACTTCCAATATCGCCAGTGCATAGAACACATCTGAAAAAGAGAAAGGGTCAGCGGACCAACCAGAAGCCTACTTTGACGTATCTGTGAATATCTCACACAACTCTTAAGTAAATGGCCTGATACCCAAATACATCTAATAATAATAAGACTTGTCTTTGAGTCCGAAGATTAATGAGAAATGCAATATGTCCCGTGGCTACGCAGCCCCAGCTTTGACCTACATATTTTCGACACATCCAGGGCAAGCATAACCATTGTCCGCCGGTGGTCGATAAAGATATTCTTTTCGCCGTCTGCGTCTGTCTTTGAAAGCATTCTGGGGCCGGATGTAATACATTTACATAAAGAACATTGCGACATTTCAAACACATGCGTCTACCAATGGAAGTGGATGGGTCCTGCTGAACAACTGAACGGAACATGATCTTAGCAATTCCTTGATAGAAAAGCATTGTATACATTATATACTTACACCTTATATAATAATAATAATAATAATCTTTATTATCCGTAAGGAAATTTGTCTTACAATTTGTGCATTACATCAAACAAAAAACATTATAACTATAAGAAACCAAAGTGTACATTCACACCAGACTCACTCATAATTTACATGTGACCAGATTGTTCTTATTTAATGATTTGATTGCCAGGGGAACAAAAGAGTGTTTGTGTCTGTTTGTCTTTGCTATCGGTGTCTTGTATCTCTTTTGTGATGGTAAAATCACGAAATCCTGACACAAAGGGTGATTCTTTATTTCGAGGATCTTGTTAGCTTTTTTATAGATGTTTGTCTCAAACAACTGCCCAAATGGGGTTTGTTTTTTGCCAATGATTTTGCCAGCAGCATTGAGGATTCTATTAAGTTTATTTCTATTTTTAATGCTCAGATTGCCATACCAGGCAGTGATATTGAAACTGAAAATATTGCAGATGTGAGCGTGATAAAACATAGCCAAGGCCTTTTCGCTAACATTAAACGAGGACAGTTTTCTTAGTAGTCGTAATCTTTGCTGCCCTTTTTTGCTGATATAATCAGTATTTGCAGTAAAATTTAGTTTATTGTCTAGGATAGTACCAAGGTATTTAAAGGTTTGCACAATTTCAATAGTCTCTCCAGCTACAGAAACAATATCATTTCCCTTCTTGTCCCTACGAAAATCGATTATCATTTCTTTGGTTTTTTTTACATTTAATAATAAAAAGTTATCTTTACAGTATTCTTCAATGTGTTCTAATTCTTTGAAATACTCATTTACGTCTGAGCTCTCTGAGAGCAGGGCAAGAAGAGCCGCATCATCAGCGAATTTTGTGAAGGAGCAACAAGAACTATCGGATTGAAAATCATTGGTGTACAAAATGAACCACAATGGCGATGTCACAGTCCCCTGGGGCGCCCCTGTGTTAACTATGCGTTCATTAGATATAACATTGTTTACCCTAACCCTCTGAGCTCTCTGGGTCAAAAATTCATTAGCCCATAGTATTATGTATGGACTAATCTGCAACGCTTTCATCTTTTCAATGAGTAAATGAAGTTGTATAGTGTTAAAAGCTGATGAGAAATCAATAAAGAACAATCTTACATAAGTGTTCGGTAAGTCCAGATGTTTGTAGACACAGTTTAAAATATTTAGAATGGCATCGTCTACACCTTTACCCTTTTGGTAAGCAAATTGTAAAGGGTCTAACTTATTACAATGATCATTCAGAAGAAACATTTAATTAACATATAATTACAACATTTTATATTAGATACATGAAGACAAATGGAAGAGAACAGATTCAAATGGAGACAGATCTGTCCATTTTGTGATGCTTGCTCCTGAATAGCGCTTCTTTCTTACTATGCTTGCTCAATGTCTTTTGGTGCAAACCTCTTTCGTGGACAAGTTACGAGAGCTGGGTATCTTGAAGATGGTTTCAGTGCTTCCTTTAAGGCACAACTCAGCTGAGTGAAATCCCATTTCTGGTCTACATCGAGTTTTGTTAAATAGCCATGCAACTTATGTCACTCAGTCAAATATCTTAAAGAATGAATAGCCTGGAGTAGAATCCTACAAGAACGAGATATCTATATTTAGTACATATGGCAAGCAGAACATCTTCCAAACACAATGGGTTATAACTCATCTATTTTATGGCTGACTGTCAACAAGGGAGAGTAGAAGAGCTTTACCTCATCTGCCCTCATAGATCGTAAGGTCTAAAAGGGGCGCCTTTTATTACAAGTGCCACAGTTCAGTGTTCAGTTTGTGAAATGTTTAAGTTTAAAAAAAAACATACACATTTTTAAGACTAGGCGTAAAGGAATGAAGGATCCGAACTGAGCTGTCTACCGGTATAACCGAACCATATGTTTTCAGGAGTGCATTCCCAGCGTCTTTTGTACATTTAACTAGCAGACTCCTGTTACCATTTTTTTTTACGCATTGCCGCGCTATAGGGACAGATCCTCGATGATTAGAAACTGCTTTGTGCAAATGGGGTGGGGTGGGGGGGGGTGTAAAATAGTTAAAAAGATGGTTGTGAGTGGAAGAGGGTGTGATGTTTGGGGTTGTCGGAGAAGTGGTTGCCGTGGGAGTAGGTATATGTTACGACATATGTTTTCGCTGCAGACGTATCGCGTAACTATCTGGAGGTAGAGCTCTTCACAGCCCCCCCCCCCCAGGCCATCGTCATTTTTACCAGCAAAGAAAAAAAAATTGTCTGAGTCTTGAACTCTCAGCTCTAACAAACATACTTCCTTCTACTTCCTCGCTACCACCCATTTGTTCCAGTTCAATTAGAACGAAGGCATACAGTGGTCAGAATAGCCCATCACAATAAAAGTAAAACAAACTGACACCGAGCTAAACCCTAACCCTAAGTCATGCCCTAATACCTGGGTTAGACCCTACAAGATTAAGGCTGCTTGCACATTACTCGGTTTTCGCCGTACAGAGAAAAAAAGTTTTTTTTTCCTTTCTCGTGTTTTTACATTAGACGCAATTTTCCCGGCCCTTATTTAGTTATCCCACATTTGATTTATTTCACTTATTGAGAGTTGTTGTTTTTTTAAGATGAATCGTAAACGAATTACTTATTTTTGATTGGTTGATCTCGCATCGCTGTTAGGATGAATTCATCTAGTTTGAACGCGTCTATTTTGTCGCGTAGTCCTAACCGCCCTTATGGTAAACATCGAGTTCAGTGACAAGACACATTTGACATGGGCCCTGGATATCTAGACCAAGGGCTCAATACCTAATCTTCTCAGTTAGAAATTCTGTTTCGCAACTGAAAGCGTTGTTAATACTTTTTCCAATGACACTAGGACAATCAACAAATTCATAACTTTTATTTCTAATTATTAGTATTATTGTTTGCGTGTATTTAAGCTTCTAGACTAAACATGCCTGATTCAAGGGAGACAAACTACCGGAACTATTTACTCAGGCAATTGTATGATTAGTCCTCGGGTTATTTTTCTTTCACGTCATAATCAAGGGTGCCAATAGCAAGTTTTATTGATTTATGTGATGAACCGAGACCAATTGTCATAGACGCCGTGAACACTGACCTGCAATGTCACAACCTGTTGGCAGTGGTAACCAATAGCTCGTTGCCACGTCACAAGTCTGTACGAGCAATTGGTCTTCACTGCCCACAGGTTGCGACGTTGCAGGTCAGCGTTGTGGCCTGCTTTAACGATTGGTCTCGGATGAACTACGCAGTGGCTTCAAAATCATACAGTTTTACAGTTTGTCCCTCATGGTGGTATTCTGGGCTAAACATTAGTTTGAGCCTCTTTATAACGAAATCAGCTTTAAAGAAGGCTGGCTAGAATTCTCTGGAGACATTCCTCAGGGGCATTTTTAGGCAAGTTCCAATTTTCTTTTTTAAGAACATAAAATAAGATAATATAATTTTATTGGTCCAAACAAATGGAAATTCAGTCAAACTACAATTGTCCAGCATCTCAGCATTACTTCTATAACAATAACAATATAGATGCAAACACAAATAACATTCACTCATAAGCATCACTTTGTGATTTTGGCTTCTATGTACTTCTCGGTGACGACAAATGATCTTAAAACCCCCTGACTGAAAATGGAATATAGGAGTTTTTGAATCTCCCTGTTCAAACCTTACTAAACAGGAGACGATCACTTCGTCCAGATCTGATGTAACTGTGGTTTAACTGGAACATGTGTTGTGGGTATTGTTAATTTTAGAGTTAAGTCACTACAAACCTTTTGTCGTTAGGTATTTCAGAAAAAGTTGGTCTGTAACAGAAAAAGGGCATTGGAGTAAAATTGGTAAAAATGGCGTATGGAAATTTAATTTACAAGTATTTAAAAAAAATACTTTTAAAACATCGCCTCCATCACATTACATTGATAGTTGAATCCCTAACCAGTAGCTGGCTAATTCTCTTCGTTTAATTTATTTTCATATTTAAACAAAAAAAAAAGAGCATCTAAATTCTAGAGACATGCACACAATATATATATAGATATTTATTGGTATTAAGGCAGTGGAAGATAGCATTCATCATACTGCAGTTACAGTACGAGAGATCTAGGCATGCACATGAAGGGAGCGCTTGTGTGTGTGAGTGATTTTGTATAAGAATTATGTCCTTGCAACTGTGTATGTAAAAAAAAAAAGTAATGGTTTGAATGGCGTCTATGTGTCGATATGCATGTGTGTGGTCGTGATCAGATATGTGTGTTTTTTTTTAGTGAAATTGTATGTATGTGTGCAAATGTGTGTTTGTGTTAATGTTAGTCTGTGTGGAGGAGTGTACGTGTGTGTGGGTGTGTGTGTGTGTGTGAGTAATGACAAGGTGGAGGGATGATAAGCAGAGACAAGTGTCTCGTGCGGGTATCGCGCCAGCAATATGTTGACCTCTGACCTTCTGTTTTTCTCCCCCGACTAGCAGACACAAACTCTTTAAGCCTAAAAGAGTTAAAATGTAAACAGACGCACACAGCATACGCAAACATTCATACACATATTCACCCACGTTCATATAGACACATACCCATACACACAATCAGACAAACTACTATCAATGAAATATTACAAAGCAATGTTTGAAGTTATACAGGCTATGTGGATGGGTGGGGGAGGTGAATTAAAAGGTTTAAATCTTGTAACATAGTAGCTGTAGCTTACAAACGCCGCATGATTTTCTTTTAACTTTGTTGCAAGTTGAAAAAACGCCTTTTTTATGCTTCCGGTTACGGGCAATAACTCTAAAGTTCTTTCGACACTTACCTATATTATTATTTCTGCTAATTCATTTGCCCTTGCAGCTTTTTTTTTTTTAATTCAGAACGAGGGCACGCTGCAAAAAGTGGATCTATTTCTTTTCACAAATGTTACACAATCTTCTTATACATTTGCCCAGGCTGAAGGGGAAAAAAAGCAAGCAAATAAATCCTTAAAAAAAAAAAAATAAACTTATTTAAGGAAAAAAAACTCTGCAGTCACAACTATATCTCACAATAATGTAGAAGCTATTTCCCATATTCAAAGTAAAAAAAATTACTCACCAATATTTGATTGACAGTTTTGGTTAATTTTTTAATTGATTCATGTTTTGTTAGGTACAATACAAAGTTTTTTTAGCTTTAATTTGATACGAGAATGAGTGTGGGAGAGATAACTTGTTCAATAATCCAAGGAGGCAAAACCTTGTATATTTAGCTATATCTGTGAATACTGAAGGATAAATTTCCCTTGCTGGTATTAGACAAAGTGATTAATTACCAGTAATTTAATTATCTTTTAAAATTGATTCATGTATTGTTTACGCCAATGTGCAATATTTCAACTTAATCTGGGAATGGGTTTGAGAGACTTAAGTTAATGCCCCTGACCTTTCCCTAGTCCAATAGGTACCTGACCTTGGCTTGGTTCAAAAATTGTGCGCCATTGTGCAGGCCACACGATGCCTTTAACATTGGGGGTTTGGAATAAGATAATTACGGTATCTTTATGACGCCCCTGAGTCCACCCAGCTTCAATGTGTACTTGACGTTAGTTGGGGAAAAGTAAAGGCTGTTGGTCGTTGTGCTGGCCACATAACACTATCGTTAACCGCTGCCACAGAAACAGATGACCTCTACATCGTCTGACTCATAGATCGAAAGATCTGAAACGGTAACCTTAATTTTAGATAGAATAGAATAGGCTTCACTGCTGTAGTGTACGAAATTATGTGCACTAGGGAAGGGCAGTTACTCTAGTTGAGATTTTAAAAATAATGTCGTCTGCTCTGTGATTTTCATTAAGTTTGACATTGGCTTATCGAGATAGAAAGTAGAAAGCTATTGTTCTCATAAGATTCAGGGGCGTTCTCAAGCAAAGCGAATTACAAGCACTCAAACCAGACAGTAAAAGCCATTGCTCTAATCATTAACTAGGCGATTATTTAAAAAATTCCTAATTAGCTTTTAAAACGTCGTATTTAAATGAAGAGTTGTAGGCCCTTAAGTCATCTACTTTCAGACACACTATACTGTCATTGTCAAGGTCAGCAAAATATAGAATCTCTTTGCACGTAACATCAGGATTCCGAAATTCTTAAATAGTAGAGCGTCCATTATTCGGACGTCAATTAGCCGGAAAGTCAAATATCCGGACTGCCATTTTGTTTTGTGCTACAGTACGGCAGCGTTTCTCAAACCGTGTTCCGCGGAACCCTAGTGTTCCGCGAGGCATGAATTCGTGTTCTACGAACTACTGGACTAATTAACTAGCAGGTCCACCCGTGAAATTATCTCTCTAAAAAAATAAGCAAAAAAGTTCCGCTAAATACTCAGACTCTGCGAAGTGTTCCGTTAAGTGAAAAGTTTGAGAAACACTGCAGTATGGTAGCAGCACGCAGGTACGTCGAAAGAGCAGCAATTTTTTTTTCGCTCGATAAATGCAGGCTACTCCGTATAACTACTACTACGTATAACGCTTTAATCCTTTTTATATTTTACTTGAATTTTATGTTTACGTACGGTGCGATGTCCCTCACCCTTTATGAATTTTCTTTATATTAATGGTGAAATAGTCCTTTTGTTTCATAATATTATATGTGGTTTATTCCGATTATACTTTCATTTACACTAACACACAAGACAAACTGGTTAACGCATCCACGTCCAGACCATATAATACTGTTGAGCAGCCAAGGTTATTGAGAAGTTGTACATAGTTCATGATCATTTCCACTAGAGTTCATCAATTATAAAGTCATAGTCGCAGATATAGGAGTTTTTCATGCTCCTTACAAAGAGCGAAGATTCAAAATTCTTCATAGTTAATGATTTTGTTGGTGCGTTTACCATCTGACAGATCTGCTTGAATTCCGATTGTTCTGATGTTTTAATGTCCAACACTTTTTTGTTTCGGTAGAGATTACATTACCAACAACATAGAAGTTCTCGGTTTACACAACAGTTGAGGTAAACAGTGTTCAGAAACTGTCCAAACTTGAACGTCACTAGGTTGTCTAGTGTCCTCTAAGGTGGACAAAATTTATTAAATGCTAAGGTTATCGATACCAAATTACCAATAGAGAATATGACCCCATTCCTAATTAATCTGAATAATTGACGTTATATTTATGGTATCTGTTTTGTTTCATAAGTTTGGGATATTTCTTCAGAAATAAAGACGAATACATCCTAGTCCAACGTCTTGCAAGTGGATAGAAGCGTGAAGTGTTCGAGCTTGGAACCTTCGCGAAGTCTGTCCGAAGAGCAACACGGATAGGTGGCCATCTTTTTGGGACAGCGATTGCAGAGAGGATAATCTGCCATCCTTGTGGTAAAAAAAATATTTTTTTTAATCTGTAACTATACATCGCCCTTGAAGACATTGCCATTGAAGACATTGCGCTTGAAGACATTGCCCATGGAGACATTGTTCTTGAAGACATTGCCCTTGAAGACATTCCAATTGAAGATCATGATATTCTATCCCAGTATTTGAAGCATTGGTCATTGAATCACTTGCCGTCTAAGCAGGAAATAAAAAACTCTTGCCGTTAAAAGCCGTGACCATTGTAACTTGAGATCGAAGTCCCATTTTATTACAGCTCAATCCGTTGTAGCTATGTTATTAAAGCATATGCCATCAGAGCCCTGCCCATTAAAACCTGTCATTTAAGTATGCGAAGTTGAACCCAATGCCAATCATTCCATTTAAGCCTTTTCCATTTAAGCCCATGACATTTGAAGCCCTTGTCCCCAACCCCACCCCCCACTCTAAAAAACTTCATCCAACATATTGCGACCATACACCACAAAACTGTTAGTAATATACCACCACGGCCCCACCTAAACGTTTACGCCTTTGCGCAACGCGATACGTGCATCGTGGACCGTGGGTGAAAAATTGCCACGCCTATATTTCATTACCAAATACTTCATTCCTCCTATTACTCTCTCTCTCTCTCTCTCTCTCTCTGTCTCTTGACCTCTCTCTCTCTCTCTCTCTCTCTCACTCGCTCTCTCTGTCTCTTTTCCTTGCTTGTGAACTTTTGTTATTTGATCTATTCTATTTTGTAAATGCTTGTGTGTAAACTGAGGACATTGCTGAGGACGAGCCCTCGAGAGCTGTGCTCACACACAAAGTGACTCTCCGTTCACGCACTCATAGACTGTTGTTAATCTCAGCACTGCGTCATCGCAGGGGCTCATTGTCCAGTTGCTAGAATCAAATGGTTTTAGATTTGATTTTGACTTCGGTTTCTGCATCGAAGACACACAATCTTCATTAGGAATTAGCGAAGGGAAAAAAAAGGGGGGGAGGAGGAGGATGTGTAATGTTAAATGAGATTTGACAAGGACAAGGAATATTTTTTTTTAACTCGGGAAGGGGGGGGTGGAATACATAATTTAAACAAATTGTTATAAGTCTATTATGTACATATGGAGAGAAAAATGGAAATAATGACGAGAAATTGTGTAAATATTAAACTTCTAAAAATGTAAAAAAAATATAAGAAAGTAAAGACATGACTTAACAATTCTTTCGCCTCCCATCGGAGCATACAGATGTCAGTGCCCTGCCATAGGACCTCGTTCACATGTAATATTTCTTTTCCATGTTCCCTCAGAGTTAAAGACAAGTTACTTCTTAATCCAAACCTCCCGCAGGAAGACGGGGGATGGCAGCGGGCAGGGTATGAGCCCAAGACCATCGAGAAGTCCGAAAGGACAGTCCAGCGCGCATACGACCAGGCAGCCATCCAGGGAAATGTCCCCAAGTTAGGGCCATACCCATCCTGCCGTCTTTGTTTCTTGATCTACCGATTTCTTCCATGTCTGCCCCAGGTGTCTCAGTAAAGACAAACACATTAATCAAACACTACGAAACCATTAAAGATATTTTAAAAATGTTGGAAATGTTCACCATAAACTAAACTTAGTCGACTTTTACCAACAACATACACAAAACAACGAAAAACTTTTTTTATTTTAAAGAAAATACTTATAGTATACAACTCCTTAACGTGGTAGACCACTTTACGTGACTAGAAAGTATAGTATCAAATGACGCCTTGCTTTCAATGAAAGCTGATAAACGTCTGGCCAGGTCCAGTAGTGCTTTTGGGCGCCTTCAAGCGAGAGTTTGGCGGAAGTAATTGTCGGCTGAACGAATTGTCGGCTGAACGAATTGTCGTGTTCCTTTTATTGACCTTTTCATCGTTCTCAAGACCTTAGCCCCGAAATAGTAACAAA
The DNA here is from genome assembly GCF_947242115.1 of Biomphalaria glabrata. NCBI lineage: Eukaryota > Metazoa > Mollusca > Gastropoda > Planorbidae > Biomphalaria > Biomphalaria glabrata. Next base: position 9,751,271 of record NC_074717.1, on the reverse strand, counting down.
AAAAATATATTTCCATTTGATGCTTCGTTATTGTAAGCGGTCCACACAGCTTTGCACATTCAATTTATTCTCCAAACAGTCCAGCAAATGATTTCTGCGCGCATGTCTGTTCCTTATACAACTCTTTATTAAATACAAAAAAATGTGTGAGTCGACTTGAGACCATTCCTTGTAGAATGACTTGCAATGTCACAACTTATTGGCAGTTTAGACCAATAGCTCGTTGCCACGTCGTACAGACCTGTCGGTCTAAGCTGCCCACAGGTTGTGACGTTGAAGGTCAGTGTTCAGGCCTTCTATACCGAATGGCCTCGGTCGACTGTGCTAATTGACGCTGAAGCCGTCTTTAAAATACAATTTAATTTTAAGATAATTATTCTTTGAAAAAATTATAACGACCATACCATGCTACAAAAAATGGTATTGTGTCCATACCTTCAGTGAAGTCCAGTAGGGCGTTGATGGTTAGACAGGCTTTTATTCAACCACCAGGCCTGGACATGGGGCTCTTCACCCCTGTTCTGTCTGAGGGCTCCAAACGGTAGACGGTCATATCGGTTGACTGGGCCGGACCGGGCCGTGCCGTGTACACAGCGCACCGTCCCCGTTCCTGGGTCCATACCAGAGTATTTCACTGTGTTATCCATTAAGTAAATGTTGTTTTTTTATTTTGCCCAAAGATATACATGAACTGTCAAATTTGTAGGAGCTGTCTTCGAGATACCCGTCCAGTAAGTGTCCATCTAGGTTGAACTCTTGAAGAGTTTGCAAGCTGATAAGAGGAATAGTAGTAAAAAAAAAAATTCCTCCGACGCGACGCAATCTTTGGCTATTGTATCGGATTTCATTCAGATCCAAGGGGTTTAATGTCTCACGAATTGTCTAAACATATTACTGAACCTGTTCTGAAAATCTCAATCATCTCTTCATTACGTTCGCTCTGGCGCCATTTATGAAAATATGCCAAGTCCTTCCAATGGTTTACATAATAGAATCGTTATGTTCATATACAAATATACAAAGAGTGGTTAGATTTCTCTTTGTTTCTGCAGAAGACGTTTTTATAAAGACGAAGGCAGGGGGAGAAGTGGATATGCCTATATAGTAATCAGAAGCTGCCAGAGCGTGCCTGTATCAGGCTTCAACAATGAGCAATTAACATTCCAGAAGGGCGTAGAATTTTGACAGTTGAAAATATCAAAGATAAACCAAAGGTTTTATTCTTTACTTTGTCCTGCCAATCAATGTTGGGTTTTTCTTCTCAGATTTGGATTTCCAGGACTTTTTTTTTTAACGCAGCGAAGAGAAAGTAACAAATCTGATTTCGTTATGGCATTGCACTGGAAACAGGATGCTACATTTTTGTAGGGATGTTTCTTTGGGAAGTTTTACTTTTCTGGTTTAGGCCTGTTGGTACTAAGGTTATATGTACAAAAGGATATATATAGAGAATAGATATTTCATTTTATTGTACGGTCTCTTTTATTTTTTTTTAGTTTAAAATATCACTATGTATGGCGAGAGTGAATATGAATGTTACTTTGATATTTTGGTACGATAGTTATATCCCCTTGTTGAAGTACTTCCAGGTTATGAATGTGACTAGTGTCCTGGGGAAAACTGGGATTTTTAATTTTTAATTTCGGGATCTTTGGGCGCCTCTGAGTCCACCCAGCTCTAATGGTACCTGACATTGGTTGGGGATAAGTAAAGGCGGTTGGTCATTGTGCTGGCCACATGAGACCCTCGTTAACCGTAGGCCACAGAAACAGATGACTTTTACATCATCAGCTCTATAGATCTCAAGGTCTGAAAGGGGAACTTTTACTTTACTTACGTGACGTTTTTGCACGGAAGTTTTATGCTTGGGGTCTTTCGGTCGCTGCAGCTTCAACGAAGATTTACACACACCACAAAAATGCCAGTGAAGTCCGAATACTATTCCGTTCAATAACTTGAATAAGGTTTCAAACTTTCAGTAAAGCCACGTGACGTCAACCGTCTCAACGTCGTCCTTGTCTTGACGTCTGCTCAATTTCATGCTACAAAAGGGAAAATATTATGTCCAGATATGGTTCAACACCCTTCATCAGATCGTAGAGTGCGTTAAACGTTGTATCTCTGAGGACCATCAATTTCCGTTAAATGTTACATCTCTGATGACCATTAGTGTGCACTAGATGACCCATCTCTAATGACCATCAGTTTGCGCTAAACGTTAAATCTCTGATGACCATTAGTGTGCACTAAATGACCCATCTTTAATCACCATTAAAAATGGTTCTGAAAAAAAGTCAATTTTATTTTCTTTTTTTTACTTAACGGTAACATAAAAAAATATGTTATTATATAAAAATGCATTTTATAATCATCACCTTGTCATAATGAACAAAATACTCATTTTTTAAACTTTTAAAAATCATCAATGTAAGACTGTTATTGTTCCACTCATGCAGTTCACGTGATAATATGAAAAACTACTTATCAATTGTTGTTTTAAATTATGTCTGACTTATATGCATACTAAATTTTTTTTTCTCTTTAAAAAATAATAAACATTTTTTGTGCACATATAGTACTTAATAAAACAGAACTTACATAACTTAAAAATACAAATATATAAAAAAAAATTGACAAAAAATACAGCCGTTTGCATAAAGGTGTAAAAAATATGATAAATAGTCTTCTCCTCCAATATACTGCATCAAGTGTTTGTTACTATTAATAGTGGATAGTTGTAAAAGTGGTGTATTTTTATGAAAAAACCGCTTGCATAAGTGATTTAAAAAATTAGATTTTCGCTTTCAGAAAAGAAAAAAGTAGCCGTTGCATCAGAACTTTGAATGGACTAAAATATTGTGATGTCGGATTTTCACTCTCTTTTATAGTTTACGAGATACGGGACGACAGACGGACAAACGGACAGACAGGCCACACAAACCTAATTGCGTCTTTTTCCCCTTTCGGGGGCCACTAAAAATGGGGAACGACCTGCATTTGAATTTATGGCTCACATCAACCTCTAGCTGACATTCTAACCATTCTGCTAGTGATATGAGAATGAAAATAGAAGATTGTATAGTCATCTATTGTTTGTTACAAACTTACTTTCAAGCGGCGACCTATAAGAAGGACTTATTCAACTTATACCATCACTTCAGTCAAGTAGTTCTATAATTCCCCTCCCTTTGTTCGAAAAACAAGACAAAATAATTAATTACCAATATTTAATTAAATATTTTTTTATTGATTATTGTGTTGTCAAGTGAAAGAAATAATTGTACAAAATTTCAGCTTGATCCGATATTGAGTCTCAGAGAAATAACGTGTACAAACTTTTTACCAGACTGACAGACAGACAGACAGAATGAGTCCATATAATCTTTGTAGTAACATTTATGCTTCAAAAACATTTTTTGGGGGTTGAGATTTATTATGTATGCACACAACTAAAAACTATAATTTAAACAGTACACATTGCAACAATTTATAACATATTTATTGTTCCGTTGCGAATTCTGCACACATCAGTAATTCTACATAGAGTTTGCTAAAACTTAAACATCTTTTGCTTAAAAAAGAAAAAACAATTCCTTTGATGGATAAACATTTTATAAGGAATCATCGACAGGCCAAATCTTCTGCAACTCTGTATACACTTGTCAAGATATTAGTATCTCCCTGGACTCTATCCTGTCCGGATCTCCCTCCTCGCTTGATGGTGTCGGGGCCCTCGAACACGGAAGACCCTCGCGTTTCTTCCATCATCTTCAATTAGATGAAATGAACTTCAAGATACAGTGCCGGTTTCTAGCATGTCGCGGCGGCCGAAGGAGGGCGCTGTCTTAACATCGCCGCGAAACATAGATAACACGGATGCCGCAGTGGCGTGTTCAGGGGGGGGGAGGGGGTGGGGGTGGGAACGTGTGCGGGTGAGAGAGACGCATGCTAAGTAGCATTTCAAAAACATCTTCATATGACGTCTCCAGGGCCACTCCAGCGATTAGTCTTGACAGGTCAAATTGGAAGGAGATGGGTAGGGCTTGAAAAGTGAGTTGTTTTTTTTCGTAGAGCGATTAGTGGGTGACCTGCAAGGCAAAGGATCTGTAGTGTGCAATAGACAGCTGGAGAGCCACTATAAAGATTTATTATATATACCTTATACTTAGTGAGTTTTTGTATTAGTTCAATATAAACAACAAGAAGGCTGTCGAGTTATGGTTAGAGTATAGTATGCACACACAACTGGCGATCTATATTAAGAGTTTATTATAACACAAAAACTGGCTAGTTAAGAGTAAGAGTTGATTCTACACTGCACCACAATATAATAAATGAAGCGAATGTCGGTAGAAGTATTGTTCATATGAACATTATCTTGTGCTTAGGATTTATTCTTATCTTCATCACAATTGTTTTTTTTTTTTGCTTATTCAGTGTAGTCTCAACCTATACTCATTGTACTGCCCTTGATAATGTCAACTAAGGAATGTTCTTACAATTTGGCAGGTCTGTAGAATTACCGTCCTTTCTCTTATATCCAGAATTTTCTAAGTATATTCAGGAATTTATTTAAATAAAAAATACAGAAGATTACAAATAGAGGTTGTGTTATCATACAAACTGAGAGGCGGCCCCCGTCGAAATCACTCAAGTACCAGCAATATTTAAGCCACTAATAGCGGCTACTCCCTTTCGGGGGCCGCTAAAAAAAAAACTTTTTTGTTTGTTAATTGTTTATTTTGCTTTTCGCTTTCTTGTTTGGTGGACTTGTGTATTTACGTGTGGGCTTAGATGTTTGTTAGGATCTTTGGACTTTAATTCTAGACTTTTGTTTATCGTATTTCTATTTGAATTAGATATTCTCACATTTGTCGAAAACAGAAAGGTGTGTGCGTGATGATCTCACTGCGAGAAACAATTATCTAGTACAAGTGCATCGTAACGTTGAAGGCAAGACAGCGAGTTTGTTGATCAGACAACAAGTTTGAAGACAAGACAGTGAGTTTGAAGACAAGACAGCGAGTTTGTAGACAAGACAAAGAGTTTGAAGACAGACAGCGAGTTTGAAGACAAGACAGCGAGTTTGTTGACCAGACAACAAGTTTGAAGACAGACAGCGAGTTTGAAGACAAGACAGCGAGTTTGTAGACAAGACAGCGAGTTTGTAGACAAGACAGCGAGTTTGTAGACAAGACAGCGAGTTTGTTGACCAGACAAAGACTTTGAAGACAGACAGCGAGTTTGAAGACAAGACAGCGAGTTTGAAGACAAGACAGCCATTTCAAAGATAAAACAAAGAGTTTGAAGACAAGACAAAGATTTTAAGAACACGACAACCAGTTTGAAAACAAGACAGCCAGTTTCAAAAGACAAGACAACCAGTTTGTAGACAAGATAGCGAGTTTACGATGCGACATGGGAGCGGCGGGGGCCAGTTCTAAGCTCAAGTTCTGGTAGAGGAAGGGTATTGAGTGCAACAGTTTAGTTGCAAAACAGATTTGTCACAGACAGGCACGCGCTAAAAAAAAATGACAACTGATATCAAGTCTTACATGATAATGTCAGACTTGTAGACAAATGCACGCGCAGCACTGCACTGACAGAGAAAGGGCGGAACCCCTTGACCTTCCAGTATCGTCCACCTGTTAAGGGGGCCTCAGACATGTGACAGCCGCACACTGGGCACCCCTGTTGGAACATTATCTCAGCGCTACGTGGGTTGAAACAAGGGAGTGGAGGCTTTTACCCTAACCACAAAATGTTTCAACAAATTGTTGTTTTTTTTTAAGTGTCCGTTCTGTTCCAGAACTTGGTTTCTTGGTTTTTTGGGTTCTTGGGTTCTTGGTTTTTATTTCTGATACGTCAACGTGCAGGGAAAAAATACATGTACCGAAACGACGTGAAAAGTAACACACTCTGATTCTTTTACACACACACACACACACTAGATGTCTTACACACACACACACAATCTCTTACACACACACACACACACTCAATCTCTCCTACACACACACTAAATCTCTTACACACACACACACTCAATCTCCTACACACACACAAACAGTTTCAATTTCTAACACACACACACACACACACTCTCAATCTCTAACACACACACATACTCTCAATCTCTTACACACAAACACACACACAGACATCTACAGGTTTCCATGCATTTACTTTGTGTTTGTAATTAAGAAGTTTATTTTATTTTATTTATTATTTTTTCTTTGGCTAATGACATCGATTTTCATACATGGCGGAAAAAACTATAAATAGAAAGCTTTTTGGTGTATCCGGTGTACAGACTAAAGGAAGTGTTAACTCTTTCTCTCCGTAATTATTTACCACATTCTGGTGGAATCAACGTTGGTATCGTTAGTTAGGAGAGAAAGAGTTAAGCAATTTTTCAAATTAAAGTTAAATACTTTATTTTTTTTGTTGCGTACAGAGACGATAGTACTAGCCCTATACGTGCGGGCCATTAACTCCTATCCTGCGCGAACGAATTTTTTTTCCGTATAAAGATAAAGGGAAAAGGGGGGAGGGGGGGGGCAAGTGAGTACAATTAACATTTTGAGATGCATTGCTTTATATCCTATAGTATTTGTGCAATTAAAGATTACATCATCACGTAGTCATTTTGTAATCAATCGCAATCTATACGATTTTGTTCGGAGGTTCTCATCTAGGAGCAAACATATGCACCTCAATATGGCCGACAAGTGGCACAGCTCCAAACATCTTGTACCTCCATGTACCCACTAGCCATCAGTGTAAGTTCAGATCCCTCTGGAGAGGTCAGAACAGTAAGTTAAACCATTTTTCTACCAATGTATCTACATAACGTGTACTGAAATATTTCCTTTTATTACTGTCGTTGTGCTGGCCTCACAATGCCAATGTAAACTGTTTATACGTGATCTATTCATAACATTGCATAGATAGTACGATATAAAAGATAAAAAATTAAGCCAACTTTTGCTTTCTGAGGGTTACCTCATTTAGAAATGTTAGAACATCTTACATGAGGCTTCCCACTTTACTTGAGAACATCTTAGCGCCATCTTTGGCCAACAATGACACATCAAAGACATTTCTCTTCTGGTCTAGAGCTGCGTCGGCTATCATCCGGTCAATCCATTTTGACGAGATCATATTGATAGTACTCGCCCTTTAGCGATCACATCGTCCTAGTGACCTAATAAGCTATATTATATATATATATAATGGATAAAAGCGAGGTTAAAAGACACAAAAAGAGGAGCATCACTTGGTAAGCCCCCCCCCCCACCGAAAAAAAAAAGTTACAAAATCAGTTTGTGTCAAAACACAAACTGTTAATCGGCCCCAGAAGCGGTCCACCCAGGCAGGTAGAAGGCAGATTTCAATATTTTCAGAAAGAGCATCAGAAAAAAATTCTATCAAAGACAAAGAAGAATGGAGAACGAAGGTTGACAGATTTTGTGTGGTGCCCCAGAAGTCCAACAGACTATGGGATTGGTGAAGGTGAAACTAAATGTGAACCTGGCCTATTTGATGTTATATAATGATTATCTAATTGATCTAATTGTTTTGTAAACGGCCAATCTCTCATTAAAAGCCTAAAATAGTTAAGTGTTCCAATGTGGTGTTTCGACTATACAATTCACGCGATAATATGTAACATTAACTATTAATTATTGTTTTAAATTATGTTCCACTTCGATGTGTACTGCATAGATTTTTTGTCTTTTAAAAAAAAAAGGAAACATTTTTTTTTAATTTAGTATTTATAGTCTCCCTTGCTATGGATTCTCCTCTGTTTTTTTGTTTTTTTTTTTACTATCAAAAGTGAATAGTTGTAAAAATGGTGCATTTTTTATGAAAACTGCTTGCATAACTGATTTAAAAAACTAAATTTTTCGCTTTCAGAAAAGAAAAAAAGTTGCGTTGCATCAGAATTTTCAAAGGTCTAAAATATCAATATGTCGGAATTTCAATACCTTATCTAGTTTACAAAATATTATCGGGACGGACGGACGGACGTTTGAGGGGGGCGCTAAAACCGCTTGGTTTCTTAACCGAAAGGACTCGAGTTCCAATCCATATGTAGAATTGTGATTTGTTTTTCCACACATCTGAAAATTTTAGTGCGTCTTCAAAACTCAACTCTTTTTATTCAGACGGGAAATATAGGTCGCAAGCAATGTAAATATAATATTAAAATCAAATTATTCTTAAAATCTAATACCATTCCTGAAACGCTAGAGTAGAAAATAAAAAGATACCCACGTAAACTTATTTGTTGGCTTATTGGCACATATTCTACATAATTAAAAAGATAAATATATTAATAATTGTACATTATCAATTGACGTGGACTTTGTGAAGCGCTACTAGAATTTATGTTACGCACCATTTGTATGTGAGAACCTACAGCTCGATCGGGTGATGAAAAATTGTGAGTTGATAGAATTTTTTTTTTTTAGAAAAAGGGGAGGATGCTGTCCAGTCTTAGAAGAAACAAAAGTAAAAAATGGCACGTTGATTTTTTTATTTTTTAATTTCCTGACTTATATTGAGTGAAATTGTATTTATTAATTTGAATTTGAATCACAACTGTACACAATAGCATCAGTTACTCTCCTGGTCTTGCAATTTGTACACGTCTGCTATACTGTATGTTAACAAGATTTGGGGTAGAGCACCATTCAATCGCTTCCATAACTCTCTTTACTGCAAGGCCTCTCTCCCGTTAGCCTATTACATTTTAAAACTGCACAGCACAATTGATTTATTAGGACTGATTGATTAGCTGATTGGTTAATTTTGTTATTGATTTGTCTAGTAAAAAGTTTTCTCCCTTTTTTCAATTTCAGACCAAGTGGAAGCATTGCAAAAATAATTGTGGAGTTCTTAAAGATTCTTCTTTCCTAAGGAAGAAGAGCGGATTTAAATAATCTTAATCAACCAATTTGTTTTTCGATATTGATACGGATGCAGTGATCTAAGCTTGGTACTAAAGTATAAAAGGACGGGTCAAGAGATAGCCCTGTCTCACACGGCACCTTCGACATAGACATAGGTCATGTAGGTCACGGTCTTACACCACTACATAGGCAAGAACCTTGAAGTAGACAAGTGACCGCAAGGCTAGATATCTAGCTAGGAAGAGAAGGCAGATGTGTCTCAGGAAAGTAGTCCTTAAAATTTCCAAATCAGGTTTCTTTTCTCTCTTTCGTATTCTTTTTTCACTCTCTCTCTCTGTTTCTTTCTCTAATTCTCTCTTTTGCTCTCTTTCTCCATTTCTTACTTTTTCTCCAATTCACTTTAATTCTCTCTCATTTTCCCCCTCTCTTTCTCTCTCTCTTTCTTTCTGTGTCTCTCATGTTCTCTCTCTCTCTCTCTCTCACTCTCTCTCTTATCCATCTCTCTTTTTTCTTTCTTTCTATCTCAAAAGGATAGTCCATCTAATTCTAGTTTCTTTGAGCATACTTTTTTATTAACATCTTGGAATTCTAGGATTTAGATCCCCCCCCCCCCCCCATTGGAATTCTAGGATTCAGATTCCCCCCCCCCCAATTGGAATTCTAGGATTTAGATCCCCCCCCCCCCAATTGGAATTCTAGGATTTAGATCCCCTCCCCCCCCCCCAATTGGAATTCTAGGATTCAGATTCCCCCCCCCCCCTCCAATTGGAATTCTAGGATTTAGATCCCCTCCCCCCTCCAATTGGAATTCTAGGATTTAGATCCCCCCCCCCCAAAATGAAAATTAAGCCATCGTAAATGACATGGTGTCTTTCTATGGATGTGTGTGCGTGCGTGTTTGTGAGCGAGAGAGTGTATCTGGAAGGTGTAGGGCGTGGTTCGGTACTCAATCAAATAGTCGCGTGTGTGTGTTCGTGTAAGCCTACTTCTTATGTGTGAGTCTGTGTGTGTGCACAGAGCTGTATTCACGAGACCCAGTCAACGGGGGCAAATGTTTTGAAAAGCATTCACTTAAACGAACGCTGGGGCTCCCATTACTCCCCAGGGCGTAACAGGGCGCTCTGTTATCGAGAAATTGCTAAATTAAGTAACAGGAGCGCACTGATTTTGGCAGTGATCAAGAGCTTAAACTCCAAGAGCTAAAATTTCAATCCAAACAAAGGCAGACACATGTTGTCGCTTCTTTCCCTTCTAATAAAACAGACTTACACCAAACAATAGCCTCCACAAAACGGGACTAGATAAAAACACAACTTCAAAACTGGGTGTTGATCTACGCGAAAATTGATGACGCAATTGAATTTTTTTTTTTTGGTTTAAAACCTTGATGTGTGTGTATGTAAGACTGATTACTTGCAAGGGTCATACAAAAAAAGTTGATGTATTGTTAAATAGGCAGGGATAGTTAGACAGGGGGGAGGTATCTTAGGATTTAACGACAAGAACAGAGACAAACACAGGAGTGGGGGGGTGGGGAGTGGAGGATGAAGGAATTATTTTTTTACCTGTTGCTTGAAATCAAGATAAAAATGTCTGCGCAATTATTCAATTTACCAAAACGTTTTCGGCTTTGGGTTTCGATTATAACATCGATGGATTGATTTTTAATGGATGGTCTTTGGAACTGGCGATAGAAATGTTGTCGGGTCTGCACGCCATAACATGTGGCGTAAATCTACGTCTCGTCCATCTATCAAGTAGCTCGATCACGGGGCCCCTCTGACGTACGTAACTCCTATCACAGCTCCTGGTCTCTTGGCTTTGTATTGAGTGATTTTATTGTAGTCCACTAGCTGCCTAGCGTCATTATGAAGTGTGCTTTGGTCACCGTGTTGTAAACGAATTCTTAGAGTTATTTTTGGTTCATTTTGTTGGTCATTTCTCTAGTAATGACACACACACAAAATATGACAGAATCAAACAGATGGAAGAAAAAAAATTAAATTAGACATATACATATATATATCATATAATACAAATAATCTTAGAATGTATTACCTAACTGAAATATTTACAATAATTTTTTGGCGCCTCTGCTTGTGGCATCCCCCTGAGGGTGG